>NW_004949111.1:1488911-1489823 GCF_000317375.1 Microtus ochrogaster
CTGATAGGTTAAAACATAGGTGGGAGGAGTAAACAGAACAGAATGCTGGGAGGAAGAGGAAGTGAGCTCAGAGATGCCATGAAGTGAGCTGCCAGGTCAGACATGCTGAATCTTTCCCGGTAAGACTGATGCTACCCAGATTATTAGAGATGGGTTGATCAAGATATGAGAATTAGCCCGTAAAAGGCTAGAGCTAGTGCGCCAAGCAGTGTTTAAATGAATACAGTTTGTATCTTGTTATTTTGGGCATAAGCTAGCTGGCGGCCAGGGTGCTGGGGACGCAGCCCCACCGCTCATATTACTACAAAATTGCACCCAACATGGGGCAGCAATTTCTTGGGTCTGCTCTGCTTGCTAGAGGCAAGCAAGCTCTCTCATCTAAAAGAGGCTTCCTGACTCAGCTTCAGCTGCAAAACCCTGCAGCTCTTAAGAGGTCCTGCCACGAAACATTTAAATGCTGTTGATGAAAAGCCTACTGAATGCTTGTTTGTTTTCAGCTGCAGCAGGAAAAAAGTTGTGCTGTTTTAAAATGCCAGATTTCTGGACTGTCCTGCCAGTACAAACTCTAACTGTTTGAGGCAGGAGGGACGACTACAGAGAGAGGAATTAAGTGTTGTTTATGGACATAATGCTGCAACTTACTTGCTGGCAGGGACCTTAAATGCCATAGACTGGTGGCAAGAAATATGGCCACAGCCGGTACCTCCGCCATGAGGCTGAAAGCTAAGGAATGGCCTGGATCTAGCTGGCAAAGCCACAGCATTAATCCCACCCATATTGCTCAGTAATTTAAAGGCTTGTGTGGTCAGAAAAAGAGAGATATACAGTAAAGACAGATTCAAAGACAAAGAAAATTTCTAAATGGTTTACTGTGTGTTAAAAATATATGCAGGCTAAAAGTTGAAGTTCTTA
>NW_004949111.1:1489923-1498440 GCF_000317375.1 Microtus ochrogaster
CACCCTTCTCCCCCTTCCCCCACTCCTCTTCCCCTCCCTCTCCAGTCCAAAGAGCAGTCAGGGTTCCCTGTTTTAATACCTCTTACTTCTTTTTATAACTGTCTATATTCGTTTTCTTCTCTTTCTCAAGCCTACGTACATTTAAAAAAATATATATACTGTGTCGCATATAGAGGACTTTTTCATCTGAATTTGTCTTATTGTGTATCTATAATTTCTTACTGTCCAGGAGTGCTTCTTAAAATGCTGAGCACTTCTTAAAAACTTAAGCTGCACCATTGCTAGGGAAAATACAGCAGTGCCTGCTTGCCCCACCCAGTCCAGCATGGTGGAGCTGCTTGCTGCCTCTGAGAGCCATGCACAGTGCCCCATCTCTAGGTACACAGCTGGTCTATGTTGCCACCAAGCCAGCCATGCATGCTGATCTTGAACCCCATTCAAATGCTCGATCTCCTGAAAAAGTCAGAGTTTGCACTGGCTGCATGACCCAGAAAGCTGGCATTTTAAAACTGTATGTTTTATTTATTTTTTTTCTGCTGCTCCTGGTTCAGGAAACCTCTCTTAAAGAGCCATGTCTCTGCTTGCTTCTAGCAAACAGAGCCCATCCAAGAAAATGCTGCTACCAAACCATGGTTAACTCTGTTCTTTTGTGTATAGGATTCCTTTTTAAGCTTTCTCTGGTTTTACATGAATTTAATCTACCACATTTGCTCACCAATTTTTTGGCGGAGGGCCACTTGTTTATCCCAGCTGCCCAGAAGCAAAATAGTCACACAGAAACTGTATTAATTAAATCACTGCTTGGCTCATTAGCTCTAGCTTCTTATTGGCTAACTCTTACATATTAATTTAACCCATTCCTATTAATAGGTGTATCACCACGTGACTGTGGTTTACCAGCTAATGTTCCTGTGTCTGTCTCCAGTGGGGCTGCATGATGTCTCTCTGACTCTGCCTACTTTCTCCCAGGATTCAGTTTAGTTTTCACCACCTAGTTCTATTTTCTTACAGCTCTGCTATAGGCCCAAAGCAGTCCCTTTATTTATCAATGATAATCACAGCATACAGAGGGAAATCCCACATCAAGCAGTAATAATAAAATTATTATATACTATCCTATACTGTACTCTCCTTTCATAAATTATTAACATATCTGTACTTACATTTGCACAGTATATTTTAATGAGATTCTGTCATAACATTAAACTAACTGCAACCATTTTTCCTGTTGTCAGTCTGATTAACCAAAAGATCTTTATAGAGAAATTCAATGTGTATATTCTTAGCAGTATAATTATTATAACCAAGTGTATAAATCATTTTTTAATTCATTTTTATAGTAACTTTAAAATAACAGTTATATACATTTTTATAATCTTCCATATAGAATTCTTTCATATAGAATTCCATATAGCCATATAATTGATACCTCAAAAATCAACATATATACATTTAATTGTTACTTAGCAAATTATACTTAATGTCTAAAAAACAATTCAAAATAAGTTGTCAAATTGTGGTGATAATTAAAAATAAAATACCTAATATGACTGAGCAAGGACGATACTAATAGACATGCCAAAGTGAATGAGGAAAAAAAACCCTGAGGCCTCAACCCTGCATAAAGAACTATAGAAAGTATAAAGAATATTGAGAACAGGAAACATAGCCTTCTCCTGGGAAGAATATATCAATTGTGAATCTGGTAACAAATGGTCAGCCCATAAAACCATACATACAAGTAATTATATGGACTTATCAGATTTTATATGTGTGTGTGTGTGTGTGTGTCTTTCTGTGTGTATGTATATATCCATGTATGTATGTATGCAACAACACTTAATGAAAAAAATAGGCCATGAATCTGAGAGAGCAAGGAGGTGTACATGGGAGGGTTTGGAAGGAAGAAAGAAAAGGGATGAAAGTTATTATACAGGGAAGGAGAAAATATAATGTGTTGTAATCTCAAAAGTAAATAAATAAATGAAGCCACTTCATAGGAATTCATGTAAATTTCACAGTGATTCAGTCTTGGATCTAAAGATGGCAGGGATAGAAACTCCTATCAATAAATATCATGGGAGAATTGCAAGGTATACACATGGTAACAACTCTCCCCTCAACAGGGTTTCAGTAAGGAAAACTCTTCTTATGTGGTCATCTTTCAGAGACCCAACTGACAAAACACTGGTGCTTTCTAAAACACTGAAAACAACTTTATAACTACACCAACACATCCTGACTTCTGCAGAAAATACATGGAGCCTCAGAGTATAGGGAAGGTAGTTTTTTGTTTGTTTGTTTTGTGTTTTGTGTTTTTTTTTTCTTTCAGAACAGTACCTAAAGGCTTACAGAAGTTGAAAGAAGCAGCAGTCCATGGGATCTTGAATTCCTGCAATGGCTGACACGTTTCAGAAACAAGAGACATGAATGTATTTTACTCAGGCCAATATCAGAACTGATGTTATGATCTTCAGATATTAGGTATTATTTTCTCTTCAGTGCACAAAGTTTATGCTTGTCTCCTATGTGGCACTAAAGGGACAGATTTTCTAAGTTCTTTGTTCCCAAATAACATACAAACTCCCTGTTTGTATCCCTGCAGTTCAGGTTTAAATGTCTTTGTACTACTTTGAAGAGTCAGAATTCTAAGTCAAAAGCAATCTTTGTGATTAAATCTGCTTACGGTTTCCCAATTAATAAAATTTATTCTTTCTGCCTCAGTATTTGTAAGTGTTCAAGTATGAGTGAGTCATTATAAAATAATTTAGGAAAATATTACAGGAAAAAAGAAACCCTAGCCCTGAGAAGCAAGTATCTGCATCTCTTTTAGGAACTTTTTATCCAGTTATATACATGTTCATTGCTTCTATGTTCAGAATAACTAGAAAATTAAATCCATCTAGATACTCATCAAAAGATGAACAAAGAAGAGCACTGCACTACATATACATAATGCACTACTATTTAGCAGTAAAGAAAAATGTATTAGAAAAGTAGATAGTAATTGGAAAAACTGCATTACAAGAGGCAACTCCGGCTCAGAAAGACAAACATGTTTTACTCATACATAGATCCTAGATTCCAAACTTCTGTTTTATTTGTTTAACTTGGAGAACAAATGGGGACTTTTGGGGGCTACATTAGGGGACCAGAGATAGTAAAGGTCATATTGTGAACAGAAAGATAGAAGGATAAGCTTGGGAAGGTTCATGAGTATGGGGAGAGTCAAAGGGTTAAAGGAAGGGCTAATGCAAAGAAAGGGAAATATAAAGTAATAGGAATGCCTACTCTCTATCAACCCAATTAAAACCAATTGGATGGATAGTGAAAATACATGTGGAATGAAAAAATACTGAATGTTAAAAGATCAAGTGGGGACTGGATCATGGGGAGGAGAAGGCTAATTGACTAAAATGGAAAATGTTTGAAAAAGCCTTATGAAGACAGCTACTTTTAAGTTACTTTCAAAAGAAAACCAGAAATAACACTTCAAATAAAATTATCCTACCTGGAAGGGCAATGTCAAGGTTAAACTTTAAATGAATACTATATTGCAAGACTTGAGATACCTAATTTCAAGTTATTAGTCAGGGTAATCTGAAGGTCTCCAAATAGACTACTGTCATTGTCCTTGATTATCTTCCATCTCTGCATGGTGAAACTCTATTACTGAAAACACAGCATACTTTTGTGGCAGGACATAACAGAAACAAATCTCAAATGAACCAAGAAACTTCATCTCTCTGTCCAGCTTTGATAGTGCCGGAATGTGTTATAGGAGAAAACATGTCAATGGTCTTACCCAGCACTAGACCCTGCATGCTGAAATACTAAGTTGTCTGGCAAGATATTCTCACTAGTGTGAATAGTGGCACAAGTATTAATGGGTAACCAATGGATTTTATTTTATTAGATTTACAATTGCTTCACAGGAAGTAATTTTATGTCTGCTACTGTAATCTTCTTCCAAAGCTCATGGCAGGGGAGATCATAGGCTGTAGGATAGAACCTGCTATTTTTATTTTTCTAAATGGCCATGCTATCCTAATTCTTTCTAAATAGTGGGCATTAGTCAAAGAGAGATTCATGACTTATCAAAGGTCATAGAATAAGAGATGGAGTTTGTCTCTAAATAAGACATTTATATCAACCACCTGCCTACCCCCACTATCACTAAAGCTCAGGGACAGCCATGGAATGGGAGATAAAAAAAAATGAGAGCTGCGGGATAGGGATAATTCCTCTGAAATGCTGTCTACATGACATAACATAGTCATGCATTTGTTAACTCATAGCAACCAGGTTTACCTGTGTATTGCCTGTAAAGTCCAACTCAGACACAGTGTAGATATACAGGACATGAGTGTTCTCATGGTCCAATACTTTACTGAGGAGCTAATGACTGTTGATAATTGAAGGAGGAATAACCTTTTGTTGAGGATTTAGCCTTTGGCAGGATTCCCATGATTCAGTAGATGACCATATACCCTATACTGGCACACTAATTGGATCTGGCCATGGGGTTCAGTGTGGTGGTAGGAGACACTAGAGAGGCCCTGGCCCACAGACACATCGTGCAGGTAGAGAAGGTTTCCAAGATAACCAAACCCATAGCCATGTGACAGTGGCTGGGCATGAGAGACATCAAAGCATGATGATGAGCAAGTATGTGGTGAAGGAAAAACAGAGAAAGAGAGGCAGGATAGCTTGAGTACTGTGAACAGAGGCAGAACTAGAGATGGAAGGGTAGTGAGGAACAGCTTGTCATAAGTAGCCTGTGTAGCCACCTGAGGCCATGGAGATATCAGGTGAGTACTGACGCTGAGGATTATCTCTGGGTCCAATGGTGTGGGAAGTTCTTCTGTCTATATGTTGCTTTTTATTGGTTAATGAACAAATCTGTTTCAACCAGTGGCTTAGCAGAATAGAGCTAGGTGGGAAAACTAAACTGAATGCTGGGAGTAAGAAGGCAGAGTCAGGGAGAAGCCATGGGGCCACTGCCTGGGACAGACTTGTCAAAACATTGCCAGTAAGCCACAGCCACATGGCAATACAGAGATTAATATAAATGGGTTAATTTAGGATATAAGAATAAACCAGAAATACACTTAAGCTACTGGTCAAACAGTATTGCAAATAATACAGTTTCTGTGTGATCATTTCATGGTCTGAGCAGCTGGGAACAAACAAGCCATCTACTATGACAGTCCATAGCCCTATAATAGCAGGGGGCAGGATCAATATCTGTGACCAATTAAACCACCAAAGGCCATACAACATCCCTTAATCCAGGCTGCTACCTGGAGCTATGTTTAAGTCCAACGGCTGTGCAAAACCGGCACTCCCTATCACTGGTTTCAGCACTCTGGTTAAATGGCCTATCCCTTACTGGCTGATGCACTTGGGAGAGCAGGCCCCACACAATACGTGGGCATCACAGTAAAGCTAGCCCTTGTACCAGGGGCATAGTTGACATAGCCCCAAGAGTATAAACTCTGGAGAGCTGAACCTGCACCTCATCACCCATACAGTGGTAGGGACAAAGGAGAGATGTACCCCTTGTCCCTCATAGCCTAGAGCAAGCTGGAGAGCTGTCCTTGAGAGCAAGAAAGAATGTCAATTCTTGCTGGCTACAGAACTCTAGAGTTTTGTACCTGCACCTTACCTGGGCAGCACAACAGAACTATCCCTAGTGGCATGAGTGTGGGTGATCAGGCTGAGGACTATAGCGAGGGAAAGCTGGCCCTACCCTTACTTGGGCAGTGGGAGAGATGGTCCTGAAGACTTAAGAGTGGATAAACTGGTTCTGCTCCTTTTCTAAACAAAGCTGGAGAGCTGGCCCTGGTGGCTTGGGAGTAGAACAGGCATGGTGACTGACTCAGCTAACACCCAGGCATTGGACCAGAGCTCATAATTGACTAATCTGAACATCTACCCCATCTCGGAACTGCTGGAGAGCATGAAGGCACTGGCCCTGAAGAACCAATTGCAGGATCTTCATGACACAGGACAACAACAAGCTATCTGAGAGGAGTCCAGTGCAGATAGCAGAAACCAGAGACCTGGAACCAGAACAAGGACTGTTTGAAATGAATTTTGCATGTAAAGTCATTTGGCCAAAGAGTAGACTAGATGACACTCTGTGATACACAGCAGGTTCAATTGCAAGATGTTTATTTTTATTCTTTAATTTGCATTTTTATTATTTAATATTTTTATTTTTATAGCATTTACTTTTCTGTCTTCTCATGGAAAGGAGGTTGCAAGCATGGAGGGAAGATTTGGAGGGCCAGAGATATAAGTGAGATTGGGGTGTATTATACAGAATTCACAAAGAATCAATAAAAAGTTAAAATAATTTAAAAAATAAAGACAACAATGGCATAACATTAGGAGTAGAACATGTTGAGTAGTAGTATATGGACAAGTCAGCAGGAAAATAAGGGGGTAGACATGATTACATTTTATTATATATATACAAACATGCATATATATAATTAAATAAAATATAATCTAAACATGAGAATAAATATTACTAAATATTCATGAATTTTATATATTGTAAAAAGAAAATAAAAATTCAATTGTATATTAGGCCACTATATATGCTTTATTATACAATGTTTTATTAAATAAATCAATGCAGAAAGTTCAAACTTTATTTATATTTTCTAGAGTACCCACTTTTGTCTGAACTTATCAAACTTTCGAATATTACAAAATGGCTGTGACATTTTGCACTGAATATGTAAACATTAAGAAATATTTGATAATATGTATTCTGAATATAGAGTTCTCAAGTAAACAAGAGTTTTCTTATGTATACTGTGGATGAATGATTCATAACTGCATTAGAACAATACAAATAAGTCATGTTTAATCATTTGTTTATATAATTTGCTAACACTCTTATGCAAATAATTAATTTATCACGATTGAAGGAGTAAATCTGCCCATTGAGAACAGTCTAATCAGTTATTATTAATGAGAAAAAACTACAACGAAGTTTCCTTGTGTCTGAAAGACGTGCTTTAATTGACTATTTCGAAGTATGATGGGAAAATGAATGCCATTAATTTTTGTAATGATTTTTTTGCTTTCTAAATTTGTCCTGACTACTCAAATCCCAAGAAAATACACAAAAAGGAATTTAAGTGCTGTTTTATAGTGAAGAATTTTTTTCTTATTTGAAATTTTATTATTATTGTTAACAATAAGACTTAATAAACCTTGTTTTTAAGACACATACATTTATCTTAGCAAATATATGAAGTTTGTATTATCTAAACAATAAAAACCAACAAATTTAAGTAGCCTTTAGGGATATTTGTCAATCATTTTAAACCCCCTTTCTTGTAAAAGACTGTAAAAGGTGCTTTGGAGACAACAGAGCTAGAAAGAATGTGGGTTTTTGTTAAATTACAGATCAGAGTTGGTTATATAATTTTTACTACCTAATGGATCTGTGCAATAGTGATTAAATATTTACAAAATGATTTGGAACATACATTATATTCATTTTAGTATATTTGGCAAGTTCTCTGACTATATTAGACACATTCTATAAACACAAAACTACAATTTTAATTAAATTATGAGACATTTTTAGTAGTTATCTTTAGATTTTTTATGTGTTAATTAGTTTCAACTGAAGAACTTTTTCTCGTCATTAATAACAGACTGAATGGGTTTCCGAGTTTCCTTTTTTCTTATACTTTGATTTGAATTGGTACTTATACTGTCATTGCAAATGTAATGGTTGTCAGTTAATTAAATAAATATTTTCAATTTCAACTTTTTAAATCAAGGCACAAGTCATATTGCTACTCACACTACACTGTTAAGTATTTTAAATATCAACACTAATAAAATTTTATTATGTATTCAGATAAATTTACATTAAGTTGTCTAAACATTTTTTATAGAATAGTTTTTCAGTGTTCAAACTTTAATTCATGTATGTTCCATAATACAATCATTTAAATGATATTAATATAGATTGCAATATATCTCAGGACTTTAAGGAATAAAAATTATACATGACAGTGATGATAAATCAATGAAATTAAGCTTTTGTCTTCCTACCTAAAACCAGTCTTTAATGGGATATTTTACAATTATGTTCTATTCTGACAAATATTATAGATAATATAAATTTCACTTTGATTTTTGTTACTAATAAACATTTTTTTTCTTTCCAGTGACAGACTTTTATGCAAGTCTCTAATTCACTTCCTGTCTTTTGCACAGTAACTTGCTGACAAATGTTTGCACTTTAGCTTTAAAAATAAATGTTTCTGCTTGCACGGAAACTTCTGAAAAACATTTTCCGTTTTACTGCCCGCAGAAGTGACATTAAACAATTCTGAAGCCAGACATTGTTTCCTGAGCTCTGTGTTTTCTACTTTAAAAAAAAAAAAAAAAAAAAAAAACAAGTTGCAATTTTATCATTGGTCTCTCATTATTTTTTTTAAAGTGATCCATTCTTAAAGATATAAACCATTTTAACTAGGA
>NW_004949111.1:1503510-1507983 GCF_000317375.1 Microtus ochrogaster
CTATCATACTCTTATCCCACAAGTTCGGTGAATCATTGCAGAAAAGGGAACAGGAATACTATGAATGCCAGAAGTGGAGGACTGTATGAAACACTGCCTTCTAGACATAGCAGGATTATTGCATTCATGAGCTCACAACAGCTCTGATTGCCTGCATTACATTTCAGCTTGGACAGGAAAGGAACATATGAGCTCTCTCTCTTCGCTCTCTCTTCGCTGAGGAGCTATCAAGAGTTGGAGACTTCTCAAGGAGAGAGTCAATTTACTTTGAGAGTAGTGCCTTAAAGATCTGGGTGGCCTATGTTGCAACCCTGGACTGGTCATATATAGGTCTGAGCTGCAATGGGAGGTGTGTCTGTGTCCATGGCCTTGCTTGCAGCCATGGTCTCTATTGATGTCTGTGGTTCCTGTTGCCATCAAGCACCGTGTGATGCCTAGAGTCTTGACTGCCACTTAGGGAGATGTTAGAGTCCTGGGATCATACTTCCAATGGGCCCACTGTGGCCTGTGCTACTACTTGGATCCATGGTGACATTCAGGCTCAAGTTGCTGCCGAGGGTGAATTTAGTGGTTTATGATTCATATTTTAATAAATAAAGCTTGCCTGAAGATAAGAAGGCAAAGCAACCACACTAGTCAGTCATACAGGTCAGGTAGTGATGGCACTCACCTTTAATACCAGTAACCACACTAGTTAGCCATAGACACTGGGTGGTGGTGGTGCAGGCCTTTAATCCTAGTCCTAGGGAAGTAAAGACAGACGCTGTATACCTGGGCCAAAAAAAATATAAAGGGGAAGACATAGGAACTCATTGGAGTGTGGAGTTTGAGGATTCATGGGGAGGATCTTGCCCTTTTAGTGTGAAGTTTTGGGAGAGGCAAAAAGTTGCTTTGCTTTTCTGATCTTCAGTTATCTTTTTCTGGGTGTTTATTATTCATACTACAGGCTACATTTGAGTTTGTGGTCCTGCTGCAGTTGAAGTCTATATTAAGGTCTGTTGACCCTGTTATGCCAGGAACATGTTTAGCTGGTGCCAACCCTTACTGACCCTGAGAAATATGGTCCCACCCCTAATCACAGGTGTGAAAGAGCTGATGCCAGCCTTCACCTGAGGGAGCATGTCTCAGAGGTCTAGACTGACCAATTCAGCTACTGTTCGGGCACACATAAAGGGCATTTAGTTAATCCACTCTAACAAGTACTACATCTATCACCTGCTGGAGACTATGAAGGGACTAGTGCTTCAAAACCATAGGCGCATGATCTCAATGACTGGGGCGATAGCGGGAAATCTGAGAGGAGTTCCTGTGAGAGTCCAGTATTGATGGTGTACTAGAAGCCAGAGGTCTTGAAACAGACCAACATCTCGTCACACAATGAACATTTGCAAGTAAAACTGTTTGTACAAAAGGGTACTGAGTAAAACAGAGCAGCTCCCAATGCCACTAATAAAGAGGTGATGGAAAAGCGGGAAAGATGAAGAAGCAAAGTGGTTTTTGTTTTGTTTATGGTTTGATTTGTTAGGATTTTTTTGTGTGCTTTTTGTTTGGTTGTTTTGTTTTTTGTTGAATTTGTTTTGTGTTTTTTAATTAATATTTTTACTTTTACTTCTTTATAAATGTTCCTTTTATGGAGATACTACAAGATTGAGGGGCAAATATGGAGGTACTGGGAAGTGAGTGGGATTGGAGCAAACTATGTGAAAATCCCAAAGAATCAATATTTTTTTTATAAAAAGAACATGACCCCCTTATAGATTGACTGTGTTCCATTAGAATATCCTACACTCATTAATATATGGACAGCAGAAATTGGACATAGTGGGTTATTTTTTGAAAAAGAAGACATGAAGTTGTGATGTGGTGGGATGGGTCTTGGAGGAGTTAACGGGAAGAGTGAAGCACAATGAAACCAGAATATACTGCACATATATATAAAATTTCACATAATTCATTATTAATAGAATACAAATTATCTGGGTGTAAAATCGATACAGAATATTGCTTCAATTAATTTTATGTATATTAATATTTCTATTACCAATATATACAAAGGTATGATTTTTAATTTAATGCAAATGATATATAGACACATAAAAGAACACATACTAAGAGTATAATTCCTCCATAAATGTACACATTGCTTAATGTGATTCATGTTGAATATATTTATTTCTTCAAACATTTATCATTTCTCCATGCTGAAATCCTTTAACATCATTCCATATTAATATATAAGTTCTGCTATAATATGGTATTAGTATTACTGCAGATCACAATAATGTACTGCATTTTTCAAAAAGTCATTTCTAATAGGTGTACATCAACATGTTAACATACAATTTAGAATGTTAAAAGTTCATACTTAGTTGATGTTTTTATCTCTCCTTTTGCAAAATCAAATTCCAAGAACTGAGTATTTGCTTTCTGTAAGCATTATTTGAATAACATCACAGCCTATTTCATATTTTTTCTCTGGTCTGTGAATAATTACTGAATGAAAACATTTTAAGCCAACTGAAGGAAGTTATTATGCTTCTTGTTTCTTAAATATGTAGTAGCGATAGTAGGAATACCTACTCAAAGAGATCTTGTGTGTATTATATTAGGTAAAATATGTTAATAAGTTTAAAATGGTGTGAAAGAAAATCACAATTTTTCAGTAATAATCGGCATCCAATAGACTAAATTGTTCTCCTAAAATTATGACTTTCCTCCTCTCTTTATGTTCTGTTTCTTCTCATATAGCAAAAACATCATCCTTCCACTTCTTGTATAAGTCCTAATATCTGTGTCTTTTAAATATATTTGTATATGTATATATGGAGTCTTCATATCTTTATAGAAGTTTTCTGGCAAGTTCCTTTACTGACTACTCTCTGACTGAACTTGAGACCCACTCCACAGTAGAGAACACATGCCCACTACTATAAATGGATTCACAGTTTTCTCATTTTTTTCTAGCTTCTACCTCACTGTCATTTGCTCCAGTCTGTTTGGATGATTTAGTATTATTTATTTATTGTTACTTAGTTTTATTCCATGAAGACATAAAAACTTTTTCAGAGTTAGTTGGCTGAGGGGACCATTGCCATTAGTGTACTTCTGTCTAATATTTTAATTTAGTCAAATTTTCATCTAATCTTCTGCTTAGAGGACAGGGTCTCTATGTCAAAATTGTAAATGTGAGCATAGTTTTCAAATAATTATCCTCTTTACAATATACTACACCCAGAATCAACATATTTGGGTGTCTCATACTCACCCATTAACACACTGCTTATCTGCTGCAAAGATAAACCTCTAGTCTTCTGTTGCAACAGATAAATACAGACTTCTCTGTAGAGGCACAGAGGAATCTGCTCTAATTTTTGAGCTGTGAAACTTCTTACACTCCTAGCATTTGTACATACATTTTGAAGTGCTAGGAATAGATAATTCTGAAGAATTATGAGAAGCAAAATATAAGCTTCAGAAGACAAAGGAACATTTTCTTTTTCCCAATTTCAACACCTGTGTCTTTCAAAACCTACAATGTATTGACCCGAGGCATAACTTTAGCTACTTAATAGATATTTGCTTAATTAAATGCTAGTATTGGGTATGGCGGCACATGCATCTAACCACATAATGCAGACCTATAGAAGCTAAGTGAGGTGACAACAAGATAGACGCTGGTCTCTACTACACAGTGATAACCTAAAAATAACAAAAAGATGATAAAAAGATGACTCAGCAATTAGGAACACAACCTGCTTTTCCATAGTTGCCAAGCACAATTCCCAATCATCCACATCGCAGCTGACAGACATCTGTAACTCCAGTCCTAGGACATTTGGCACTCTATTTTACTCTTCATGGGTACCAGGAATGCACTTAGTCCACATATATAAGTGCAGACAAAACACTCAAAGTAAAAACAAGAAGAAATGTTATGACAAAAGGAAGAAAGAAATGGAGGGGGAGAAGGGAAAAAAGGGAGAAAGTGAGGAAAAAAAAGGAAAATAGTGAAGAAGCATATCCATATGGTCAAAAGTGAAAATATTTATTCTTACATGTTTCTGAAACTGCAAAAAGAAAATAATTTGATTTTATATTTTCCTGTAAATTGAATTTTTATAGAACCTTTTGCTATTGAGCACACAATTCTGTAACAGTACAAATATGAGTATCATCATCCTTCATGAAATATCTATTTAAATAATCACACACAGAAAATCTACTCTAGTTTTCACATACACACAAATGATACTAACAAAATAATACAAAACTTCTGTCCCAAATTATAGAAAAACTTATTCTTAAACTTCTATTTTTATGTGGTATGGTTTTACTCAATTCAGGCAAAAGACAATGATTTGTTATTATATGGTGCTGTTTTTATGATATTGCTTATCTAAAGAGGGAGAAAAAGATATTCGTCAGTATTGCTATAGGATAGGGTCATTTCAGGTTCTTTATCCTCAGCTGTCC
>NW_004949111.1:1509159-1510537 GCF_000317375.1 Microtus ochrogaster
GGAAACTTCTGAAAAACATTTTCCGTTTTACTGCCCGCAGAAGTGACATTAAACAATTCTGAAGCCAGACATTGTTTCCTGAGCTCTGTGTTTTCACTTAAAAAAAAAAAAGAAAAAAAAAAAAACAAGTTGCAATTTTATCATTGGTCTCTCATTATTTTTTTTAAAGTGATCCATTCTTAAAGATATAAACCATTTTAACTAGGAAAATCCCTGATACATTATGTAATTATTTGAGAAGTACTGCATTATTTTATAATGCAATGTATACTACAGCACAGAAGATATGAAATTTTTCTTTTTACTATAAATGGATGTTTTTAATTTCAAAACATCACATGAGAGAAATTAATTAATATATAGTATATCTTCATGTTCTAAATCCTAATAGGTTTGAACCTTCATATTGTCAATATACTAAGACTGTTCTTTAAAACTTTGTTCCTATTTGCAGATGACTTGACTAGGTACATGTGCCATCCCCCAAAGGCCCCAACAGGAAGCTACTATTGCTGGATAAATACTTTCAGCACAGTAGAAAATTACAAAATAACCATCCCAAAACAGTAGCCTTCCTTTAAACCAAACAAAAACAGACTGAGAAAGAAATTGGGGAAATACTAACCTTTACAATAGCCTCAAAAATATAAAACACCTGAGAGTAAATCTAACTAAGGAAATAAAAGATTTATATAATAAAATCAGTAAAGCACAAAGGAAATAAATTGAAGATGTGTCAGGAGAAAGACCTTTTAGACAAATAAAGTGCAAGGATTCATATGAAAATGACTATCCTACCAAAAGCCATCTATGGAGTCAATATAATCATCATTAAAGTTCCAATTCAATTCTTCAATGAAATGGAAAAACAATCTTAAAGATGCCCCAAATATCTCAACTATCAAAAGCAATCCTGAATGAAGACACTGCGGGAGGTATCCCTGACTTTTCAGAAATTTACCAAAAATGCACACTGAAAAAAAGGCAGCATCTGCAACAAATGGTGCTTAGAAAATTGCATAAGATCATGTAGAAGAACCAAACTTGATTCTTCTCTCTCACATACTACACAAATCAATTCTAAATGGATCAAAGATTTCGATGTTTGAATTGAAAATGAAATTTGTATAAGAAAGAGTAGCGTGTACATTCAGGATACAGGCTTAGTAAAGTAAGGCATTTTTCAATAGAAAAAAGGCCCATATTTACCCAGGAAATAGGACCAACAATCAGCAGATGGGATCTTATGAAAACAAAATCTACCATACTGCAAAAAGACTAATAACCTACTGAATAGGAAGCATAAAATGGGGAAAATGATGTATTCTCTCTCTCTCTCTCTCTCTCTCTCTCTCTCTCTCTCTCTCTCTGTGTGGCT
>NW_004949111.1:1510637-1512274 GCF_000317375.1 Microtus ochrogaster
TATTGTATAGCTAAATATTCCTTTGATCTGACTTATTTCACATATCTATTGTTTTAAAATGAAAAAAATCACATTAATTTATTTTGTAAATTGTATTAAATATATATTGGTTAAAATCATGGTTACATATTAATATATGTTGACAGCTATTAAACTGATTTTTCTAAAAAAAAAGAGGGAGAAAAAGCATAAATCAGAAAAAACAATGTGACAGAGCATCAAAGGAAGCAAATATATTTTATGTGTAAAGATAACTTTAAAACCTCAAATTTTATACACATGTGCCAATATTCTTACTAAATTTGTGATTTCAAACTTTATTTATGTTTGATTGTCAAAAGGTAATCATTATAAAGCAAAGCCCACAGTAAATATCATAAAATGTTTAATGATATGAATTATTGCCATTGCATGATATACTAGCTGCTGCCTGAAAAGAAAATGATTTTTCCTTTCCCTCTTCCTTCCAGCACTTTATTAATTTCTAACTCAAGATGTCCCTCTGCTGGAGCATTGAATTTTTGAAGCATACACTGTATCTTGTACAGGGCATGCTTCAGATTTCTAAAAGGAAATTATCTGAAATGCTTTACTACAACCATTCGATGATACTGATGAGTTTTTCTAATAAAAATGAAAATACACACATTAACATCTATATTTACAGAAATACTGGTAAAAGCTATGTTTAACATCAATAAGCTTTCTTGGTGCAAACCCAAATTCTGTCTATGCCTCTTCCACTTTCAATAAATATCTTTTCTTTAAGGTATAATTTCAGAGGCTGAGGATATTTCTTTGTGCTTAAAATCACTAACTGCTCTTTCACCTAGGCTCAGCTTCCAGTCTCCACATGGAGACTCACAGCCATCTGTAATTTTAGCTCCAAGAGATATGACTATCTTTTCTACACCATATGAGCACTTGGTGCAGACCTACATGCAGGTAAAATACCCATATACATCATCATCATTATCATCATCATGAGGATGAGGGAGAGCTGGCAAGTTGACCAACCCTGTAACTACCCGATCTCAGAAAAAGGGTTATGAGTGGGCCCATCTCATCTGTTAGAGCATGTAAAGGGATAGTCCTGAAGACCAAAGCTGCAGTATCTCCATGACACAGGGCAACAACAGGATATCCAAGAAGTCTCAGTGAGGACCCAGTATTGATAGTGTAGCAGAAACCAGAGGCCATGAACCAGACCAATGACTCTTTGAAATGAACACTTGTAAGTAAAGCTATATGAATAAAAGGCTAACCTGTGACTCACTGTGTCACACTACAACTTCCATGCTGAAATTTTCTGTCTTTCTTTTCTTCCTCATTCTTTTCTTATTTTCCTCTTAAATTTTATTTTATTATTGTTGGCGAGATTACAAGAGCAAAGGGTAGATATAAAGGTATGAGGAGATGAATGGAATCAAGACGCATATTGTGGCCAGGTAGTGGTGGTGCATGCCTTTAATCTCAGCACTCTGGAGGCAGAAACAGGTGCATCTCTGTGAGTTCAAGGCAAGCCTGGACTACAGAGTGAGTGCCAGGACAGGTTCCAAAGCTACACAGAGAAACCATGACTAAAAAAAAAATGTATGATGTGAAAAACACAAGAATAAATAAAATGAAGGTTTGAA
>NW_004949111.1:1512374-1513015 GCF_000317375.1 Microtus ochrogaster
ATAAACAAAACACCAAGAAAGTAAACAAATATATTAAAAGTGGGCTATTGAACTGAACAGAATGTTCTCAAAAGTAGTAATGATGGCAATGGCAATGTGTTGTTAACACTTTAAAAACTATTCAGCATTCTTAGCCATCAAGAAAATGAAGATTAAGCCAAGTGGTGGTGGTGCATGCCTTTTATCCCAGCACTCAGCAGGCAGATCTCTGTGAGTTTCAGGCCAGTCTGGTCTACAGAGCTAGTGCCAAAAGAGCTAAGATTACACAAAGAAACCTTGTTTCAGCAAAGAAACAAATGGAAATGCAAAACATTAACATTAAAAATTCATAGACATTGAACCTTTCATCAGTCAGAACAGCTTTTTAAACTAAGGAACATGCTACACAATAAAATTTATGCCTAGTACTATAAATTAAGCTGAGTATGTCATTGGCCCCAGTTCTGACTTTACTGCTATTATTTTGATAAGTGGGCATAGTATTTTGTCCTCTAAACTCATATTTCTAAACCCATAAATTGCTGCAGCTTTCAGACCTCAGCAGAAAAATTTATTTGTGCAGTCCACACTGGTTAACTAAGAAACTCACTGTTGATGTGTATATATGTACAAAGAATAAGTGTCTTTGGGGTGCTTGTCCA
>NW_004949111.1:1513442-1513914 GCF_000317375.1 Microtus ochrogaster
GACAGGAAAACCACACAAATTAATATCACCAGTAATGAAAGACAAATTAACAGGAGATAGCAATCACTGATCATTATTATCCCTTAATACAAATGGACTCAACTCACCTATGAAAAGTCACAGGCTAACAGATTGGATACGAAAACAGAATCCATCCTTCTTCTATATACAAGAAACACACCTCAACCTCAAAGATACACATCATCTCAGTGTAAAGGGTTGGGAAATAATATTCCAATCAAATGGACCTAAGAAACAAGCTTGTGTATCTATCCCAATATCTAACAAAATAGACTTCAAACTAAAATCAATCAAAAGAAACAAAGAAGGACATTTTATATTAGTCACAGGAAACATTCATGAGGAGGAAATCTCAATACTGAAAATCCATTCCCCAAATAAAGAGTACACTCATAGGTGAAATAAACACTACTAAAGCTTAAATCATTCATTAAACCCCACACACTAATAG
>NW_004949111.1:1516784-1518238 GCF_000317375.1 Microtus ochrogaster
AAAATACTGGCAAATTGAATCCAAGAACACATCAGAACCATCATCCACCATGATCAAGTTGCTTTCATCCCAGAGACACAGGGATGGTTCAACATATGAAAATCTGTCAACATAATCTACCATATAAACAAACTGAAAAATAAAACCCACATGATAATCTCATTAGATACCAAAAAACTTTTGACAAAATACCACATCCCTTCATAATAGAGGTCTTGGAGAGAGCAGGGATACAGGAACATACCTAAACATAATAAAGGCAACATACCTAAACGGCAAGCCAACAACCTACATCAAACAAAAGGGAGAAAAACCCCCAGCGGACCCACTGAAATCAGGAACAAGACAAGGTTGTCCACTCCATATCTTTCAATATAACACATGAACTAGAGCAATAAGACACCGAAAGGAGATAAAGGGGATACAAATTGAAAAAGAAGAAGTCAAACTTTCGCTAATTTTAATGATATAATAGTTTACATAAGCGATCCCAAAAATTTTACCAAGGAACTTCTACAACTCATAAACACTTTCAGTAATGTAGCAGGATACAACAATAACTTAAAAAAATCAGTAGCCCTCCTGTACTCAGATGACAAAAGGGCTGGGAAAGAAATCAAAGAAACATCCTTCACAATAGCCACAAATAGCATAAAATATCACAAAATAAGTCTAACCAAACAAGTGGAAGTCTTGTATGACAAGAACTCTAAATCTTTGTAGAAAGAAAATGAACAAGACACCAGAAAGTTTCTTTTTGTGTAGGTAGAATTAACAGTAAAAATGGCAATCTTAACCAAAAGCAATCTACAGATTAAATACAATGCCCATCAAAATCCCAGCAAAATTCTTCACACACCTCGAAAGAATGGTACTCAACTTCATATGGAAAAGACAAAAACCCAGGATAGCCAAAACAATCCTGTACAATAAAAGAACATTTGGAGCCATCACAATCCCTGACTTAAAACTCCACAACAGAGCTACAGTACTGAAAACAGCCTGGTATTGGCATAAGAACAGACAAGAGGACCAATGGAACTGAATGGAAGATATTAATACACATGCCTTCTAACACATAATTTTTGACAAAGAAACAAAAAATATCAAATGGAAAAAAGAAAGCATATTTAATAAATGGTGCTGGCATAACTGGATATCAACATGTAGAAGAATGAAAATAGATCTCTATCTATCACCATACATAAAACTCAAGTCCAAATGACCTCAACATAAAGCCAGCAACACTGAACCTTATAGAAGAGAAAGTGAGAAGTACACTTGAACACACTGGCAAAAGAGACCACTTCTTAAACATAACCCCAGCAGCACAGACACTGAGAGAAACAATTCATAAATGGGACCCCCTGAAACTGAAATGCTTCTGTAAAGCAAAGGACATGGTTAATAAGACAAAATGAAAGCCTACAGAATTGAAAAAGATCTTAACTAAC
>NW_004949111.1:1518738-1528577 GCF_000317375.1 Microtus ochrogaster
TGAAGAATAAATAAGGAAAATGTGGTACATTTGCACAATGTACATATTATACATATTCCTATCTCTAAAGAATACTGCAAGTTTTCTTGCCTCCGGTAATAAATTTAGGCACTCTCTGTTTCAGTGTACTCAGAAAGTTTCCAGGAATGAAAATTAGAAAAAAATAATTAGATCTGGATAGGTTTTTGGTGTTTGCACGGTAATATTAAACTGTTTTCTACTGTCCTGTTAGGAAGAATCCCTTATTTACTATCCTATGGCTATGCATACTTGGGCATGTGGATGATTAAAATCACATGCATTATTACAAAGGACACGTGAAAAAGGAAAAATAAACTATTTACAACTTGTTTTACTTAGGGTTTTATTGCTGTGAAGAAACACCATGACAACATTTTTGTTTTGTTTTGTTTTGTTTTGTTTTGTTTTGTTTTGTTTTGTTCAAGGCAAGGTTTCTCTGTGTAGCATTGGAGCCTGTCCTGGAATCGCTCTATATACCAGGCTCACCTCAAACTCACAGAGATTCACCTGTCTCTGCCTTCTATGTTCTGGGATTAATGGTGTGTACAGAAAACATTTAATTGGGGCTGGCTTACAATTCAGAACTTTAGTCCATTATCATCATAGCAGGAAGCATAGCAGAGTGCAGACAGACATGGTATTGTAGAGAGGCTGAGAGTTCTTCATCTGAGACCTAAGGCAGCAGAAAGGAAGATGGAGCCACTGGGCCTAAGCAGAGCTTTAGAAACTTCAAAGCCCATCCCCAATGACACACTTTCTCCAACAACTCCACAACTACTTCAACAAGATTACACCTCCTAATAGTGTCCTATGAACCTATGGGGGCCATTTTCTTCCAAACCATCACACATCTCATACTCTAAAAAATAAATGTACGATTATATAGGATTTTTTATATCCTTTCCCATAAGTACTTTCTTCAATGTTGACAGTGTTGCACATCTTTAATCCCAGAACTCCATAGGCTGAGACAGGTGGATCTTTGAAATCAAAACAAGCCTGTTCTACGTGGCAGCTTCTAGGCAAACCAGAAATATATAGCAATATCTGTCACAAGGAAAAAATGGTTTATGTTATTGTTAAAAAAATAGTACTTTATCATTTTTAAGGTACAGATGTAATAGTGCAGTTACTTGAAGTTCTGTGAACATGATGACAATATTAACATTTAATAAAAAGTGGAAAATTCATCTTGGTCTTAAATCATTAAAATAAAGTAAAACTAGCTTTGAGTAAATAATACCCCACCCTCATTTTATTATTATACATGCACAAGCTGTAACCAGGCTGACCAAGTTATGTAGTCCCAGCTGACATCAAACTCATGATGGCATGACTCATGTTCCAGTTTTCTAAATGGAATTGCAGGCATAAACCAAACCCAAATCCAGGTAGAAATTTGCTCTAAACTTGAATGGGTTTATTCTATGATAACTAGTTTCTTAAACTAAGAAAGACAGTGATAAAAATTGACAATAATGGGGCTAGAGAGATGTTTCAGTGTGAATGCTCTTCTTCCAGTGAAACTAAGTTCAATTCCCTAGCATCCATGCTGGGCAGTTAACAATTACTTAAACTCCAGTTTTAAAGGTTGTGACATTATCTTTCATTCTACCACACAAAAGTTCCATTTACTCACTGAGACATATATAAACCCATAAACTAAATGAAATGTTTTTTAATGATATTGGTCAGTAAATTAACCATAATGAATAGAAAGAGCAAAAGAAGTTTAATTTTTTTAGATATCTTAAGCTGACGTAACAGAAGTGAAGTCTTTTAGCTAATGGGGATTATTCCATTGGAGACTGACTAGATTCACATTTAGATTAAATGAAAATTGAAATTAAGAGTGAGTTTATTTTCTATCATTGTTAATTTTCTTGTATTTGTTGTTTTCTTTTGCTATGTGTGCAATAAAACCTAAAAAAAACTCTATTAAAAGTTCATTTATTATCTTTTTTTGTACTCCATCAGTCCACTCAAGTCTCACCAAGGACTTCTGGCTTGTCATTCAATGCTAGTTGTAGAGAAGAGTGTTAGTAGGTGAAGATTTTCTAATTTTTCTAAATTGACCTTTACATCACATTTTTGGAATGCAAAAGCAAGGAGAGCATTAAGGGAAATTTAGAAAATAACATTACGCGCTTATTTATTTTTGACCACCTTACCACAAACATCACATCATCAGTACCGAGCAGTATAAGAACGGTAAAACAATAAAGTAGAAATAAAAAAAGACTTTTAGAATCTGCCATCACAGTTTGCTTGAATCTTTTAAATGTGATTTAATCTGCATTTATTGCAGCTTTACTGACCTTATGTAGCTACTAAAGATTATGTGAAGCAGAACGGCCCAAGGGCATACATCCTTGCTGAAAAACCTGGAGGAAATTCAATAGACTAAATGTTTATCTGGTGTTTGGTCATCAATCTGAAGCACACTAAACATAGCAACAGTATATTTTTTTTCTACTTATTTCTTTCACCTTTCAGCATAATAATAAGATCTGAGAGTGTAAAAGTTATTTTCTAAATGATATTCAATTTTCTAATATTTAATCTTGTTAGATTTTCCTGTATTCAAAGGCTACTCCCTAATCACCACAGATTATTATCTTGCCCTCCATTTACAACACCCTAGGAACACAGCTCCAGGAAATAAAGTAATGAGATTTTAGTTCTAAGTCACTGGAGCTCACTATTGACATTTAGATTTAGCAAGTAATTTATTGTAAACAAAGTACTGAGCCTGAAATAATCTATAATCAGTGAAAAGTTTATCTTGAGGAGAAGATAAGCACTTTAAGCGGGGGGAGGGGGGGAAAGCATTTTTATCTTTGCTAACATGTACATAAAGAAGCTGTCATTTTCACTAGGACAAATGGATCAAATAGAGAAATCACAAAAACAAAATCTAGGTACCTTAAATTCTGCAAAGATTAATATCATACATCTTTTTTTTTTGTAAATACAAATCCTTCCACCTTGAAGCTACCCTATATTGAGAATCACAGTCTTGTACAAATGAGAGCTGGCCTTATTTGCAGTAGACAGCAGTAAACAGAAAAACCCTATGTTCTCAATTGAAATAAATTCTAACGGAAAAAAATTCAAACAAACAAAAATCTCTTTCAAATCATAGATCTCTGTAAAATACTAAAACTACAAGAAAACAAGCCTTTGTATTTATTCTATTCATCTTAAATAAGCACCCAATTTTATATTGTAAATCGTGGTTTCCATCTGTCCAGAAACTGGCTATTTAAAAATAATGTTTAAAAAGAAAATACTCTACAATGTGTACCAGTAAATATCACTGGAAAATAGTTATAAATAGATAATTGGTAAAACAAAAAAGTGTGTTATGCTAGCTTTGTTTTCTTACCATTATGACAATATCTTCCCATGGAGAGATGTACTTGGGAATTAGGAAAGCAAATTCTTGATAAACTTATTTAGATTTGAAGGAGTATTTTGTGCAAAATATACTGTTTATACAAATGTGAGTGTGTGTGTATGTGTGTGTAATTTTGTAACTAAGTGAAATTAACCAACAACATCATTTTTCAAGTGATTTATGCTATCTCGGGGCCATTGCTGAGGTGTTCTAAAACAGTGTCAGAGAATTGGACAATTAAACCAGAGAGTATTTCTATGTAAAATTTTTAGGACAAATAGCAGCTATTGAAAAAAATTTTACAATATATTCTGCATGTTAATTCCTCTACTGAATATCATATCGGAAGCAAAAGAATTTTTAATAATTTGTTCTTTTGAGAAATGATGAGATATTGTATATAAGTTCAGAGTAAGAACAGAAAGGCTGTAAAGTGATTCATACAGGCCTTGACCTTCAGCAAAGTAACAGGGTATAACACATATAATCTTATTCAAAGTGTTGCATTGTAAAAGAGTCTTACATACATATATGCTTCAGTGAATAAATTGTACATATATTAATTAAAAAATAACACAAGATAATTTTATCTATTTGTAGAATACAATGTGATGTTTTGGTGCTTTTATACATTGAGTAATGAATCTATTGTATTCTAACTGAAATAATAATTTGTAATTGCCCTTGCATAAAACCTAAGAATGAAATGTCCAGCCTCTACAGCAGATGGATGTGAAAATTTTCAAATACTATTGTTACACAAAGTCTTTGAAGTCTCCACTGGGATACATTCAAACATTACTAGGAACCATCAAATGCACTAAAATGGTTGGTTAATGAAAGGCAATAATTAAATATCAACTGGGTAGTTTATAAAGGCAAGACCATTTCAATGCCAGTAAAATGAGCAATCTAAAAATCAGTGGGCACTATTATGAGGTAAATATGGAATAGCAATTATGATACCCATGAGAAGTAATAGGAGCTATTCAATAGAAGTACAGACAAATATATACATACATGCAAAAATAAATACATACATATATACAAAATATTACATGGGTTGAGTTTGTTTGTGTTATAATGATATGGAAGTACACTGATATTTCTGATTTGAATGGAATCTCTTAATACTGTTATCTTTTTTCCTGAATCAAAAATTATTACATTATAGTTTAGTGACTTAAGTTCCTGGAGTAGACCAAAAAGTGAACTTGAAAAAATTAGTGAGCTATGAAAAAGGCATTTGAGATTTTAATAAATATTAGTTAAGCAATTGAAAACAAATATAAATAAATTTTACAGGTTATTTTCTAGATTGAACTAAATTTTCTGTTTATAATAAAAACAGAGAATACATCACAGTTTGTACTGTTTTGTTTCCATTGTTACACATTAATGAATTAACACCAGTGAGATAATGTACCCTGAGAAAATTCCTAGATGTCATGTCCTTTGATCAGTCTTCTGTTCCTCTTCCCTGCAAAGAACCTTAATCTTGAGTGTAACCACTTTTACTGAATTTTGTTTCAGGAAATGATCA
This sequence comes from Microtus ochrogaster, assembly GCF_000317375.1. Lineage (NCBI taxonomy): Eukaryota > Metazoa > Chordata > Mammalia > Rodentia > Cricetidae > Microtus > Microtus ochrogaster. The sequence goes on from NW_004949111.1 coordinate 1,523,703, forward strand.
TGTGCTAGTTAAAGAACACAGAAATAAATAAAAAATAATAGCATGTTATGAAGGAGAAATATTTGCTGCACATTTTACTTTGTTTTACATTACTGATGTCTGGTTATTCTAAGATAAATTGTATGTGTAATCTACATAGTTTTTCTACACAGCAAGATTTTATTTTAGGCTAAGTTACAAATTTTGCCACTAGAGTGTGCTAAAACATTTTGTTAGAGTATAAAATTATTTCTGAAATTGATATTGCTATAAGCCACTGTGATCAAAATTTTCTATTATAGATGAATGAATATTATAAATTAGATTTGAGAAAATTAATATATCTTTCTTATATTTTTGGAGAACTCTGCTATATCTATATGTTCTCAGATTATAAATTTATTAAAAATATCAGTTATGTTTATCACTAAATATAACAAGAAATAAAATAATTGATTTCAAAATTGCCTTAAATTAGACAAAAGGGACAGAAAAAGGGTATACCAAAACAGAGTGTGACATAGAAATATAAGCCAAATAATAATTTCCTCTTGCATACTGGTGAAAAAGCCATGTGGGTAATTGGTAACTGCTCAAAGTTCAAGAAAAATAAGTACATTGGCAGAAAATGCTTGTAATTTCATTTCAGTTAAAGAAAAATATTAAACTGAAACTTTTGAAAAACAGGCAGTTTTGGAATTAAGGTAGCAATGGTTTAATTTTTTTTTTATTATTCGGGCTTCATTTAGAACATCAGTGATATATAGAAACATATTTATTTTAAATGCACATAAATAATAAAGGACTTTGAGAGGGATGGAAAAGCTACAGGAAAAATATGGTTTTTTTTGTAGGCAAGGTTCTTTACAAAAACAATATAACCAAAGAAATAAAGTCCTGTTAGAAACAGCTTAATGCAAATATAATTCCAAAAAAGAAATCCATTTCATTTTCTTTTCAGTCCCTTTGACAACTGGAATATCTCACAAGATTTAGGAAAAAGGTAAGATTCTGATTCTTAGTTAGGAACCTTCCAGCTTACAAATTTCAAATATACACAAGGGAAAATGTGAACATGTGCACATGTAGAAGTGAAGAGAGAGGTAAGCATGCCTTCCTAGGTGACTCTGACACCTTGACAATTATACCTTTACTAGAATTTTTAACAGGCTGTCTATATAACAATCTGAAACTCAGGTTGAAATGTAGCCTAAGAATTCACACTACAATGGGGATTTTTGATCCACAATATTAAACAAGATAGTGATGCTATAACTAAAGATACAGAGTTTTGTAAAAGATAACAAAGAACATTTTAAGTTTTAGCGTTTTAACATATGGGTTTTAGAGGAAGCTTAGATTCTTTTGAAACATCAAAATTGCTTTAAAGTAGGCAAAAAAAAACCAGAAAAAAATTATATCCTTAAAATTATTCTTCTCTAAAATATGCCATGTTCTGAAGGCCTCTTAACAAACTTAACTAAAAACATTATGTATTTCATAATATCATTTAATTCATTTCAGAGCATAAAGAATAAAAATATGTTTCATTTTAAAAGATACCCTTCACAAAGAACTTGACAAGGATGATAATATATGAAAGCCAAATTTGCAATAGCAATAAATATGATCAATGAAATTTATTAGTTATTAAAATAATTATATACATGACAAAGCACAATTTCACCTAAAATATGAGTACTATGCAGTATCACTGGATCTATTATGATAAAATTTCTCTAATCAAATGAAATAACACACACACACACACACAAAGACAAATTTTCTCCAAATGCAATATTTGTCAAAATAAACTATCATTCTGGCAAAAAAAAAAAACAAAAAACAAAATGAATTGGGATTAGAAGGTATCTGTTCTATACACAAAATATGTCTGTCTCAGTTATGCTTAAGATTCATTAGAATTCTCTTTCAAGAAAAAAAGATCAGTGTATGTATATGAATATATATGGCTATAATTCATTTTGAAATGTTTTGGAAATTATAACATTTGTGCAAAATATGTGAAAGAAATAAAATGAGTAAGTATGAGAAATGAAAAAAAAATATTTGTGGGGGAAGCAGTGCAATTGCTGCAGAAAATTCAAGTAAAACAGCTGGAAAATAAATATAATAATTAGAAAAATTACATAATTGTCCTCATAAAAATTGTATGGGATAGTATGTGAAAAATCTGCCTTTTATGTGTGGTGAAATAAAACATAAGTGATTGCATGATTTGTTCCAGTGTACACATCTAGAAAATAAGAAAAACAGAATATAGTTTTGTTTTAAATAGTTAGAAATACATTTTAAATAGACAATATTCTATGAATAATTATATATAGGATTAAACATATATTTAGTAAGGAAAACACAGTTATTGAATATAACCATGACATAGAATATAAGGACATTTTCTGAAAAAAAATTATTTACTGTAATCCTTTATACTTGAAATCTGAAAAAAATGTGGAATAAAATATTCTATGCCAACAGACAATGACACCATTTTTTACATAATAAAATTTAAAGTTAATAACAAAAAAACAAATGTGAAAAAGACAAATGTAAAACTAAAAGTTGAGTGTAATGATAGTATAGCAACTAAATTATTTAAATACATTTTTAAAATATTTCAAAGTGAACTGCACATTTCAAGTTAGGATTTGGTAAACATGGAGTTTTTCAGCATTTTTACTATTCTACAAAATATCTTTAACCCTTAGTATATACTTTAATTAATTTTCACATTTTATCTCATTTAATCCTTCTAAAAATCTGAAGTATATATTTTTGATGAAAGGCGGACTGGGTTCCACCACCCAGCCACCCACACAGCTAGCTTTAAACCCGAAATAATTACACAGAAACTCTATTCTTTTAAACACTGCCTGGCCTATTAGTTCCAGCCTCTTATTGGCTAGCTCTTACATATTGATCTAACCCATTTCTAACAATCTGTGTAGCCCATGAGGTGGCTTACCGGGGAAGATCTTAACCTGCGTCTGTGTCTGGTGGGAGAATCATGGCGACTGACTGACTCTGCTTCTTTCTCCCAGCATTTTGTTCTGTCTACTCCATCTACCTAATTTTCTGTCCTCTCAAGCCAAGCAGTTTTCTTTATTAGTCAACCAATGAAAGCAATAGATAAGATACAAGACCCACCTCCATCAATATATCATGAATATATCAGTGTTCTAAAGGAAGATAAAGAGATACAGAACATCTTGCTCATCATTGACTAGGTTTGGAAGAACACCAAGCTTCTACACAATGGTCTGTGGAGCAACAGAAGCTGCAGTTGAACCACTACATTGTGTATTCAGAAATGGAAGCTCACAAACAGGCTAAAGATTAGATAAACAATATTCAATGACAATCAGATTTAAAATTGGCATGAAAGAGTTGGATAAATTTTCAGATTAACATCATAAGGGTGCTAGTGAAGCCTTGGGAATAAACTAATTACATGCAATATCTTGCTCGTTGAAACAAAGTCCAAATAGATTCAAGAGTTGTATTTTCTGAAAGAAAGCTGCTGTGGAAGATAATATGCATACATATTATATGATTGGAGTTTGAATCATTTTTCCTAAACACAAAGGGAAGACATTGTAAGATAAAAGATAAAATAAGTATGACATGCAGCTTTACACCCAATTATTCACCTTTATCTATAAAGTCCAGTTTCTCAAAACCTTATAAAAATAATTAGTGATGACTTTCCACAAAGGTGTTTTACAACTGATATTAATTTTTTTATAAATACCCAAATAAAACCCCTAGTGAATTATGGTTTATTTATAAAGCAAAGTATTATAATAGAACTAACAATAAATATATATATTCTACATTAGACTAAATGGAAGTTGCAATTATTTGTTTGGATCACCAAGGCAGAACCCAGAGAAGATACATAATTTTGTACATTATCAAAATATATTGAATATATCTGTGTTTGTGTGTATATGAGTTTTTCATCTGTGTTTGTATGGGTATGTGTAAATGTGTGTATTGGTGTACATGAAGATATATGCTTTTGTGTAGAGTCCAGAGGTTAATGCCCACTATCTTTCCACCTTTGTTTTTGTTGTTGTCTCCTTTAATTTATATAAATTATGATGCAATTAAGTCATTTCTTCTTTCCCTTTCTTCTCACCAAAACTTTCCATATGAACCCTGCTTCCTCTCTCTCAAGTTTATGGCTTCTTTTTCCTTGTTGTTACATATATACAAAACATCTTCATTTGAAATACACTGCATCAAAATAAAGGAGACTTAAAACATGATCCATGTAGCATTCAAGCAAACTGGGGCAACTCCCGAAGCAGACTGATACAATACATACCCTGCAAGGCATTGCTGTGATGCAAATCTCTTTCTCTTTGAGCACACATTCGTCAATATCCTTTGTTTGGAGAGAGAAGGGTCACTACATTTCAACTTGTGAACAATAACTTATGTAAGATGTCATCAACATAATGTGGAATTTCCCAAAAATCAGTTTCAATTTTAAGCTCTGAATATTTAAAATTGAATGACCCTTAGAGAGGACCTTTTCCTCCAATGAAGTCCCCAGAACCAGGACACTCCCGAGTCCAGACCACAGGATGCAATTCGCAAGAGGTTTATTGAGTAAACACAGGTACCTGCGGGCGGCAAAGTCTTTTGGAGGACTTGCTTTGTTGTGTTCAGAAACACTGTTTTGTTTGTTTAGACCTTCTCTAAAACTGACTACATTTTTGGTAACAAAGCAAACCTCAAGATACAAAAAAATAGGAAAAACCTCTTGTATCTCATCGAATCACCATGGTTTAAAGTTAGAATGGAACAACAACACTAACTGAAGAAAACTTACAAATTTGTGGAAATTGGACAGAGCTTGAACAAATG
>NW_004949111.1:1528677-1539049 GCF_000317375.1 Microtus ochrogaster
GGAGCATGCTAGCTGCGGGTTTTGAGGAGGGGGTCTGTAGGGACTTTCAAAATAGAGAGACTTCCTCATCCAAATCTCTCATGAAAACTATGTAACCATTCTGGTTCTTTTTTTCTTAATTCAATAAATGAGATTTTACACTCCTTCCCATCCTGTAAATCTATTGAACAATATATATTGTGTGCGCCATGAATAAATGCTGGTGTGTGTGTGTGTGTGTGTGTGTGTATGTGTATGTGTGTGTGTGAATCAAGATTTCATAATGAAATTTGAATGTACTTAAGAAAAGTTTAGGACAAAAATATATACTGTTTGGGTGTGATACTGTGCAGTTTGAATTTCAGCATACAGGAGGCAGTACCCTGGACAGCCAGGCCTACATAATAAAATCCTGTCAAAATAATAATAATAAAGTTAAAAAAGGAAAATTCAATATATGTCCTCATTTTAATTTTTGTATTAAAAATAAAATCTCACATATATGCATCTATATTCTGTGTTTAGTTGGTGAGATTATGGTAAACTATAATTTCTTTCACAGAATTATTCTGATTTTTGAAATTTCCTAACACAAACATAATTTACAAAGTTAAAACAAATTAAATTATTCTACATTATCACGGGTCTTTTGTAAAATAAAAAGATAATAAACAAAAGAAAATCATGTTATATGGCAACCGAATAAACATCAAAATACATATAAAATAAATACAAACTAGACAAATAACTAAGAAGTCAAAAATTTAGATTACCTTCCTCAATACACTTTTCTGATGAATCCATTTTCCTGTAGATTTCATAGATACCTTTTTTTTACATCATTCACTGAAGGACATCTAAGCTGCTTCCATTTCCTCACTATTGTGAAAGGAGCCACAATGTACATGGAAGTGTAGATATCTCCGATTTCATAATGAAATAAACTCAGAGAGACAAAAATCTAATATTCTATCTAATATGTAGATACTGGCCTGTAGAGATTATGTGTGTGTGTGTGTGTGTGTGTGTGTGTGTGTGTGTGCGCGCATGTACCCATAATGGCAAATGTGAAGAAAGGCAAATAAACTGGAAAGGAGACTAAGACATGGACAAAGTAGATGTTGATAAATGAGCTCAAGCTAGTCTATTGAAGGAGTTCCTACACAAAACTAATTATTTCAAAAACCCCATGATAGACTCCTGGCACTTCTCACCTCAGTTTCTGGTTTCTCCTCACACTCCATGCCTGCCCTGTACTGCAGCTGTCACTAGCCTTTATCTCCTTTTATCCTCACTCTCCATGCCCCCACACCCTCACCTCTCTCAGAGATTGCCCTGATCATGTTTAGTAAACTTCTCTTTCTTTATGCTCCAAATTCTTTCCAATGCTCTAGATATTTTCTTGCTCTTAGCCACAAAAAAAAAACTTTTCTTCCTCAAACAGGAAGCAGCCTTTTCAGCAATTGCTTTACCCCACCCCCTCATATACACTGCAGAAGGAATATGGATGAAGGCAAAAGGACACTTCTAAAATGAAAGGAGTTCATTTAAATACTGCTGGCTTTGGAGACAAGCGTGTGGGTGGTAAGAATGGCAAAAGAACAAACTAAAATAAAGCTTTGTCTAAAATGATACCTGTCCCTAACATATCAGCTGGATCCTTTGGAACCTATTCCCCCTTGTTGGGATGCCTTGTTCAGCCTTGATGCAGGTGGAGGAACTTGGTCAAGCCTTAACTTGATATGCCATGCTTTGTTCATACCTGCGGGAGGCCTGCCCCTTTCTGAACTGAGAAGGAGTGGATGAGGGGGTAAACAAGAGATGAGGGAGAGAAAGGAAGAGAGGATGGAGGGTAAACTTGTTAAGTTGGAAGCGTAGACCCTAGACCATTGCATCTATCCCAGCCTCCGGGCCTGGGAATTTGTATTGGTCTGGACTCCAAATAGCAGCAGTATTTAAATGAACTCCCAAAAGAGGAACATGTGGTCTTTTTTCCTTGCTCCAGGTGGTTGCATTTGTGCGGCTTCCTGGTTCCCCCTTGGGGCCACCCAAGAGCACAAAACTCTCATTAAACCTAGATATTTCTTTTAATTTGGCTTCTTTTGATTTGGCTTGATTGGGATCGTGCGTCTGCAGAGAGTTCACATTAGGAAAATATTTCTAACATCTTTGAGGTCCCACCGAGATAGGGCAGGTTCTTTCCACTCAGCAGGACACGTGATGAAAGCCCAGTAGTCTACAATCTGAGTTCTCTATGCCACACTTAAACTGGCTTCTGGGCTATAATGGCTGCATCTTGGTAAGTCCCTTTTTCTTTTCTATGCTATAGGGTTTTGGGGGGATGCATTTGTACTTATTTTTGTTGTTTTTCGCATTCCTGTTGAAGTTGCAGCCCATGCCAGGGGTTCATTCCCAGTAGCAGTCAGACCTGTGGGGCTGGCCTTGTCTGAGAAGGAGATTTGTTTGTTTTGGGACACCAGGCATTTAATTTCCAAGGCCCCTTTTGGACCTAAGAGCCATTTTGGCAGACTCACTGGAGTGGATGTAAGTCACATGGTTGGGCATAGACTTTAAAATGGGAACTTACAGTTCAAAGCCAGATTCACTGTTGCCCATGTAATGCCTCTTTAAAAAGTCTTTTTAAATTGAGCCTGTCTGATACAATTTGTCCCAAATGGCTAATTTCCCTGTATATTAAGTCTTGAGCTTATCACCCTCTGGGAATTAAAAAAAAAAAATTGTCGCCGTAAGGACAAATGGACATAGCTTACATATGTCCATGGTTTTTGGGCTCTGTGCTCTCGCCCTCCCCCTTAGTAGCCAGTGTCTCACAGTACCACGCTGCCAGAGGCACTGACCCCTCCCCCACTCCGCAAAGCCCACACTACCCTACCCCCTCCCTTGGTTCAAGGTCAACTTCCACCTCATCCATTTTTCCCTCCCCCCCCCAACTCAACTCCCTACACTCAGACCTCCTCTTCACACTGGGCTAGCCACTCCCAATCCTCTCCAGGTTCCCTTTTCTCTTCCAAATCTCTCTCAGATAGAAAAGCGGCTAGGTTCCTTTACTACGAATCCTTCTGCTTACCCATTTTATATCTTAGACAGTACCAGATATTAGGAAAGAGTTAAGAAAGGTTGAGAATGGTCCCCAAACTCCTACAGGGGAATTGGTGAAAATGGTCTTTAAAGTTTTAATGCCCGAAAAGCTGAGTCTTCCTGACAGACAAAGCTACAATCTACAGGCCCAGGCCTTAGCAGCTGCCCTAAGGTCACAGGAATGAGGATAAGGGAAACCAACCACAGGGCTCTATCCTGATAGAGCCCAGCCTAATTCAACCTCACCTCACAGGCAAACTATTTCAAGTGTGGCCTAAGTGGTCACGTGGCACGATATTGCACTGTGCCTCTTCCAAGGTTATGCCCTATCTGCCAGCAACTTTGACACTGGAAATCACAATGTCCCCATGTGAGCTTGTCCTCTGTGCCATGCCACAGAGGTCCAGCATCACCACTAGCAAGTGAAACTATGCCAGCCTTCAAACTTCTCAGCCTTGCAGAGTATTGACGCTGTCCAGACTTGGTGTATCCCATAACCCTATCCAAGCCTAAGGTAAAGATGCAGGTAGTGGGTAAGTCCATTGTAGTATAAGGCACGGGCCATGTGCCACCACCTGGCTAGCTTAACCCCCTAAATAACCACACAGAAATTGTATTAATTAAATTACTGCCTGGCCCATTAGCTCTAGTCTCTTATTGACTAACTCTCACATCTTGATTAACCCATTTCTATTAAATCTGTGTATCACCATGTGACTGTGGCTTACCAGCAAGATTCTAACCTATGTCTGTCCTGTCTCAGACCAGAGATTCATGGCGTCTGCCTGTCTCTGCTTTCTTCATCCCAGAATTCTGTTCTGCCTTCCCTGCCTACTTGAGTCTGCCCTATCAAGTAGGCCAAGGCAGTTTTTTTAATAAGCAATGAAAGCAACACAAATACAGAATGGCCTCCTACACCAGTCCATGACTTTTATTCTCACTTAGGCCTTAAGTTTCCCTCACCAATTTCAGCTATGGGGTAGATGGGACCCATTCCTCCTCACTTAAAACTTTGCCACTGCCCTGCATTCTTGCAGGACAATTTTTCTCTCATTCTTTCTTAGCAATACCTGCTTGTCCAGTACCTTTATTGGGAGGAGATATCCTTAGCTGCTTTCCCAAAGCTTTGTTCCGCTTCTTGGAGCCCCTTTTTGACCCTACCCTTCTCTGAGATTCTATTTTACAGGTTCACTCCTCCTGCCAGATGTGTGCCCAGGCCAACCCACAAGGGGCTCTCCACATATGTCAGTCTCTACACAAGCTTTGTGGACACTGGCTAGGCAAAGATCAGCAGGGAAACATCAGATGTGGTAGCTTGGGGTCATGGAGCTTGTGTCAGAAGCTCTCAAAATCTCCTGGACAATGGAACTCATCAAACAACAGTTAACCAAGCTCTCCATTGAACTCAGGTTATCTTGGCCCTCCCTTCTCCCCATTGCCCTGATTTGCCTCAGGGCCACCCCATGTTCCCCTACAGGCCTGAGCTCTTTTGAGCTGCTTTACAGCAGGCTCTTTCTCCTTAACCATCACCTCCCAGTTCAAGCTCCTCCACTGGTGGGGTACCAACCCAACCTCTCACTTTTAAGCTCCCTCCTCCATTCACACGCTGACAGTTGTCTTCCTGCCATGACACCAGTGGTCCCTAATGCCCCTAAACCTGCTCCACTTTCCCCAGGGGACAGAGTACTCCTCAAACAATTAACTCCTAGGTCTCTCAAACCTCGATCTACAGGACCTCACACAGTAGTCCTCACCACCCCCTCGGCTGCCAAGTTCTTGGGGCACCCATGCTGGTACCATCTCTCCAGGCTTAAACAGGCACCTACTCAAGACACTTGGTCTGTCCAGCAGACAGGAACGTCCACCCTCCGGTTTTCCAGAATGCCACAATGAAGGACCTACCTGCTCCTCATTCTGACACACTCATCTTTGGTAATAATTTTTTTCCTAGACACCTGCCTTCTCACCTCCCCCAAGGAACAGATGCCTGACGTCTCCAGGATGAGAGTACATGGGATGCTTCTCCAGCCACACTTCATGCTGAACGTGGATACCTAGCTCTTCCCTTCCCCATGTCGCCCCATGCCAGCAGGAAGTAGCCACATTTGATTCTATGCCCTTTTTAACCAAAGAGAGCCTAAATGTTTGTCACAATTCCAATTTTCTGTCACCCCTATATCTAAAGAGTCTGTAATGTTAAGGTGGAGCATAGACCCTAGCCCCTTACATCTATCCCAGCCTCGAGGCCTGAAAGTGTATTGGTCTGAGCTCCAAATCCCAGCAGTCCAGGTCCTGACCTCTCCCTGGTGGGGTGGGGGGTAGGGGTCAGAACCACTCCCAAGAATATTTAAATGAACTCCCAAAAGAAGAACACATGGTCTCTTTTCCTTCCTCCTGGTGGTTGCTTTTGTGTGGCTTCCCAGTTCCTTCTTGGGGCCACCCAAGAGCGCAGAACCCCCATTAAACCTGGATATTTCTTAATTTGGCTTGTTTTGGTTTGGCTTGATTGGGATTTTGCATTGATGGAGAGCTTGCAATAGGAAAGTATTCTGAACAAAACTTTGTTTGGCATGTAAAATAAATAACAAAACTAATAAAAAGGAAAAAATATGTACCATCACTATAAAGGTAATTAAAATTAAAAAGTAAGAGATATCAATTCATACCTATTAGGGTATTGTCAAAAAGAGAGGAATATTATCCCAAATGTGGAAAAAATATAACACTTGTAAATTGGTATAAATTGATCCAAATATTGTAGAAAACAGTTTAAATATAAGCAATACAAATACAATTTCCATTTGATATAACCATCTTATTTGGGGTATCTAATCAAAGGAGATTGATAGGGTGTACCTGCAGAAGTCATTTCTCCCCTTCTACCATGGTTTCTGGAGACAAAACTTAAGTTTTTATGCTCCCACAGTAAACACGTACTAAATGAACAATTTCACAAACTCATTCATAGCCTTGTGCTTTAACTATTGACAATCTACTTGTAGGTAATTTTAAGAAACTTGTTACAACTAGGATCATTTGAAAGAGGACATCAGTTTAGAAAATACTCCCAGAAGATTAGTCTATAGGAAAGCTGTAGTTCATTTTCTTGATTTGTGATTGATGTACAAGGGCCCAATTCACTGTGAGTTGTGCCACCCACAGATTGGTGTTACTGCATGATATATGAAAGGAGGCTAAGAAAGCACTAACTAGGTTGCACTTTGTGACATCTCTCCCCAGCTTCCACCATGAACACATTTTTTGGTCTAGGTTTATCTTGCTCAGGTCTTGTGCATGCTATCACAAACACTGATAGCACACAAATGCTTTGTTGTGTTCAGAAACACTGTTTTGTTGTAGTCATCTATGATCCCTGGCTCTTAAAACCTTTCAAACCACTCTTTCATAATAAGCTTTGGGAGAAAAGGGTGTGATGCGAATAATTTATTTCGGGGAGAGAACTCTGTACTCTTATTCTTTACATGTTAACCAGTTGTAATCTCTTTAGAAAGTGTATACTATAGGTTTTTAGTGTTATTCCTTCTTCTGTGTCCTAGCCTCCCATATCTCACTCCACCTGATCCTCCCTGTTTCATTATTATCTGTTCTTCATTCAAAGTAACTGCAATCTATTTCCTTCCTTTTAAAAGTTCTCCCCATAGCCCCCCTACAGTTTCTATGTGCTCCTCAATTTTAATATACATATCAAAAGGTCTGAAGGCTTCAGAACAATTACTCTTGGCAATTTCACTAAGAACAAAGCAATATATTTTGTGTTGTAGTTAAAAGCATATATCAATTACACATGATAAATTTTCTTATGAGATTTTCATGTATCTCTGTAATACTTTCAATCATGTTAACATATCTTAGTTACCCTGTGTTGTACTCCTTCAACTCATACTAATCCTTTTCCTCGCTTTAACTACACCTTGTGTTCATTTTGTTGTTTATCTCTTTGGCTGTATTTTTCTATTATAGCTTTGAATTATATGCTTACAGTAGCATAGCAAAAGCATTGCTTATAGGAGTATAGGTACCTTCCCAGTGGTTCCATCATAAAGGAAAATATATCTCTTCTCTCCAGGAACCATAGATATTAGAAAGCCTTGCTCTTTAATATACAGAGAACTTCTTCCCTGCTCCTATATCCTCCCTTCCTCCATCTCCACCCTCCCACTCCCCCAAGCTCTCTCCAGTCTCTCCCCTTTCCCTTCTCTCCCCCCCTCTCCCCTTCCCCCAATTCCACCCCTACCCCTACTCCCACCCCCATGCTCCAAACTTTTGCCCAGCAATCTTGTTTGCTTCCAATTTCCAGGAGGATCTATATATGTTTTTCTTTGGGTTCACCTTGTTATTTGGCTTCTCTAGCCTTAATGTCCTTTGTTTATGGCTAGAGTCCTCTAATGAGTGAGTACATATATACCATATTCATCATTTTGTGTCTGGGTTATCTTACTCAGGATAGTGTTTTCTATTTCCATCCATTTACATGCAAAATTCAAAATGTCATTACATTTTACCCGAGTAGTACTCTACTGTGTATATATTCCACACTTTCTTTATCCATTCTTCCATTGAGGGGCATCTAGGCTGTTTCCAGGATCTGGTGATTACACATAATGCTGCTATGGACATAGTTGAACAAATGCTTTTATAGTATGATTGGGCATCTCTTGGGTATATTCCCAAGAGTGGTATTGCTGGATCCTGAGGGTGGAGATGGAGGAAGGGCATATATAGGAGCAGGGAAGAAGTTATCTACACTAAGGGAGTCATTTTAGGGCTGGCAAGAGACTTTGCTCTAGAGGGGATCCCAAATGTCTACGAGGATGTTCCCAGCTAGGTCTCTGGACAGCAGAGTAGAGGGTGCCAGATTTGGCCTTGCCCCACTATCACACTGATGATTATTTTGAATATCACCATAGAATCTTCGTCCAGCGACAGATGGAGATAGAGACAAAGTCCCTCATCAGATCAATGGACTGAGTCCCCAAAGTCCAGTTCAATAGCAGAAAGAGGGGGAAGATAAGCAAAGAAGTCTGGACCGTGAAGCGTTGGTCCACCCACTGAGACAGTGTGCCTGTTCTAATGGGAGCTCACCAAATCCATCTGGACCGGGACTGAATGAACACGAGACCAAACCGGACTCTCTGAATTTGGCTGAAATGGGGGACTGATTGAGACGCCATTGACAAAGAACCTTCATCTGGCGATGCATGGAGATAGAGACAGAGACCCACATTGGAGCACTGGACTGAGTTCCCAAGGCCCAGATGAAGAGCAGAAGAAGGGAGAACATGAGAAAGGAAGTGAGGACTGCTAGAGGTGCGCCCACCCACAGAAACAGTGGGACTGATCTAATGGGAGCTCACCAAGGCCAGCTGGAATGAGACTGAACAAGCATGTGAATAAATTGGACTCTCTGAATGTGGCTGACAATGAGGGCTGACTGAGAAGCCAATGATAATGACACCGGATTTTGATTCTACTGCATGTACTGGCTTTTTGGGAGCCTAGTCCGTTTGGATGCACACCTTCCTAGATCTGGATGGAGGGGTGCCTTGGACTTTCCACAGGGCAGGGCACCCTGACTTCTCTAAAAGCTGGAGAGCGATGGGGAGGGAAGATGGAGGGTGTGGGAGGGAAATGGGAGGATGAGAGGAGGTGGAAATTTTTAATAAATAAGTAAATAAGATACAGAGAATAGAATTCCAGTTTTACTTTTAGTGAGTTAATATTTGAACTCCCAAATATTTTAAGGAAAATTTGTATGTTGCAACATATTTTACAGAATGGTAAATTTAGAAAAAAACAACTTGAAAGAAAACAGCTTAAATTCTATTCCATTTCTGCACATGGGATATCACATGCTAATTAAAATTTTAATCATTTTAATGTAACAGAACACCAAGAAGAAAATAATCATAAAGTGTTCCTTTATACATTAGAAATTATGAAAATATATTTGTTGACAGTCCCAAATATATCGTAAAAGTGAACTGAATTCATAATATATTTTTGATAGAATGAAACAGATTACTTTCCCACCTGGTAAACTTACAGATATCTTTCTAAGCCCCCAAGCAAATATGAAAGCTTAACTAAAAATACCCAGAGAGTTTTTAATCCTGGGTTCCACAGTAAACACTTAAATTCCTGAAAATCAGATAATCCGGACAAAAATAATGGTCTTTAATTTGAGATTTTCCAAAGACTCAGCCACAGAACATGGGAGAAACAAACAAAAAATAAAAAAATCAAATAAATAAAGTTCCAGGGCCCAAATATAGCATCTTCTACGTATTGAAAACACCAAAATAGAAGCTCTCACATATACACGTTTCAAATTAAATATAAGAATAATAATCCTAGAGGGATATAAATTTAGTGTCATGAAACATGAGCTGGTCACAGGTTTGTTACTCCATTATTTCTAAGAATTACAATGCTAGACAAAAGTTTGCACCTGGCTGTTTTAGAATCAGAATTGATTACATTAATGTAGAATGTAGTTTTAGATCAATCATTTTACGGTAGCAAAGAACTAGTCAGGAAATAGGCTATAAGCTAAAAGTCCCACGTCGCGCCAAACCTTCCTCCTCAACCTCAGAGGAACTCTGACTCTGAAGCATAGACTGTGACTACACAGAGTGGATGAAAAGAGGAGCTCTGGCTAGACACACGCTTCCAATGCACAGAGTGGATTAGAGAGTGGACCAAGAGAGTAGAAAAAGAGAGCAGGCCAAAAAATATATACCTTCTTCTTAGCATCTCATGGGACCTTCTCTAAAACTGACTACATTTTTGGTAACAAAGCAAACCTCAAGATACAAAAAAATAGGAAAAACCTCTTGTATCTTATCGAATCACCATGGTTTAAAGTTAGAATGGAACAACAACACTAACTGAAGAAAACTTACAAATTTGTGGAAATTGGACAGAGCTTGAACAAATGGCTTGATCACACCACCTCTGGGTCAAGAAAGAAATTAAGGAATTTCTAGAATGCATCAAAAATTAAGGGAAGTTCACAACACTAAGTGCCCACATAATGAGAGTGGAGAAATCTCACACTAGCAGCTTAACAGCACATCTGAAGCTCTAGAACAAAAAGAAGCAGATTCACCCAAGAGGAATAGATGACAGAAAATAATAAAATTGAGGGCTGAAATCAACAAGATAAACACAAAGAAAACAATATATATAATAAATGAAACAAAGAGCTGGTTCTTTGAGAAAATCAAAAAGATAGACAAACCCCTATCCAAACTAATCAAATGGCAGAGAGAGA
>NW_004949111.1:1542124-1543723 GCF_000317375.1 Microtus ochrogaster
GGCTGATGAGAAGCCAAGGACAATGGCATGGGGTTTTGTTCCTACTTCATGTTCTGGCTTTGTGGGAGCCTAGCCAGTCTGGATGTTCACCTCCCTAGACCTTGATGGAGGGGGGAGGACCTTGGACTTTGCACAGGGCAGGGAACACTGACTGCTCTTCATACTGGAGAGGGAGGGGGAGAGGAGTGGGGGGAGGGGGAGAGGGAGGAGGGGGAGAAAAATGGGAGGCTGGGAGGAGGCAGAATTTTTTTTACAATAAAAAAAGGCAGAAAGAGACCACACAGTGGTGGCATACATCTTTAATCCCAGCACTCGGAAGGTAGAGTTCGAGGTAGAAGTAGAGGGCAGCCTGTTCTACAAGAGCTAGTTCTAGAACAGGCTCCAAAACTACAAGAAAACTGTCAAAAAATAAATAAATAAAAGGCAGAGAGAGAACATCCAAATTAACAAATACAGAAATGGAGAGAGGAACATAACAAGAGACACAAAGGAAATACAGAGAATCATTATGTTATAATACAAAAAAAATGTACTCCACAAAATGTAAAAGAAATGAACAGTTTTCTGGCTAACTACCACATATAAAAATTAAATCAAGAACTGGTGAAAAATTTGAATAGACCTATAAACTACAAAGAAATAGAAGCATCATCAAAAGCCTCCTAACATAAAAACAGCCCAGTGACTGTTTTTGTGCAGAATTCTACCACAATTTCAAAGAGCTAATACCTATACTCCTCAAATTGTTTTACATAATAGAAACAGAAGGATCATTGCCAAACTCTTCCTATGAGGCTACAGTTACCCTGATACCAAAACCACATAAAGACTCAACCAAGAAAGAGAATTACAGACCAATCTTTCTCATAAACATTGATGCAAAAACAATATAGTACTGCAAATGGAATCCAAGTACACATCAAAAAATCATCCACCATGATCAAGTAGGCTTCATCCCAGAGATCCAGGGATGGTCCAACATATGACAATCTATCAATGTAATACACTATATAAATAAATTGAAAGATAAATCCCTACTATCATTTCATTAGATACTAAAAAGTATTTGACAAAATCCAACGTCCCTTCACCATAAGGGTCTTGGAGAGATCAGGAATACGAGGAAAATATGTAAACATAATCAAAGCAATGTGCAGTAAGTCAACAGTCATCATCAACTTTAAATGGAGAGAAACTCAAAGGGATTCCACTAAAAACTGAAACAAGACAAGGCTGTCCACTCTTTCCATATGTATTCAACATACTTTTTGAAGTTCTAACCAAAGCAATAAGACAACAAAAGGAGATCAAGGGTATTCATTTAGGAAAGGAAGAAGTCAAACTTTTGCCATTTGGAGATGATATGACAGTATACATAAGTGATCTCAAAATTCTACCAGGAAACACTAACAGCTGATAAACACCTTTAGTAATGTGGCAGGATACAAGACCAATTCAAAACAATCTATAGCTCTACGATACACAATGATGGAGGTGGGTCTTGTATCTTATCTGTTGCTTTCATTAGTTAACTAATAAAGAAAACTGCTTGGCCTGATAGGACAGAAAATTAGGTAGGCGGAGTAGACAGAACAGAAT
>NW_004949111.1:1544278-1551608 GCF_000317375.1 Microtus ochrogaster
AAAAAAAGCATAAAGAAATTGAAGAAGATATCAAAAAATGGAAAGATCTCCCATGTTCTTGGATAGGTAGGCTCATCATAATAAAAATGACAATCCTACTAAAACCAATATACAGATTCAATTCAGCCCAATCAAAATCCTAACACAATTCTTCAGACATTGAAAGAACAATACTCAACTTTATATGGAGAAAAAAAAATCCAGAATAGCTAAACAATCCTGTACAATAAAGAAACTTCTGGAAGCACCAACATCCCTGACATCAAGTTCTATTGTAGATCTACAGTAATGAAAGCAAATCAGTATTGGTATAGAAACAGATAGGTTGACCAAGGAAATAGACTTGAAAAGTAATCCACACAACTGAGCCCCTGATTTTTGTCAAAGAAGCTAAAAGTATATAATGGAAAAAGGAAATAATTTTCAACAAATGATAATGGCATAACTGGATGTCAGCATGTAGAAAAATGAAAACAGATTCATACCTATCCCCATGCATAAAACTCAAATCCAGATGGATTAAAGACCTCAGTATAAATCTGATCACACTGAACCTGATACAAGAGAAAGTAGGAAGTAACCTTCAATGCATGGGCACAAGATACCACTTCCTAAATGTAATCCCTATATCACTGACACTAAGGGCAACAATTAATAAATGTGACCACCTGAAAATGAAAAACTTCTGTAAAGCAAAGGACATAGTCAATAACACAAAAAGGCAGCCTACTGAATAGGAAAAAGTCTTCAATGACCCCACATCAGACAGAGGACCCATCTCCAAAATATATAAAGAACTCAAGAAATTAGACATCAAAATATCAAATAATCCAATTAAAAATGAGGTACAGATCTAAACAGAGAATTTCCAACAGAAGAATTTCAAATGATTGAAAGACACTTAAGGAAATGTTCAACATCCTTAGCCATCAGAGAAGTGCAAATCTGAATGACTTGGAGACACCATCTTAGACCTGTCAGAATGGCTAAGATCAAAAACACCAAGTATAGCTTATGCTGGAGAAGATGCGGAGTAAGGGGAACACTCCTCAATTGCTGGTGGGAATGAAAACTTGTACACTTTGGAAATCAGTCTGGTGTCTTCTCAGAAAATTGGGAATCAACCTACTGCTAGATCCAGCAATACCACTCTAGGGCATATACCCAAGGGATATTCAACCGTACTACAAGGACATTTGTTCAACTATGTTTACAGCAGCATTATTTGTAATATGGAATATGTAACCTGGAAAAACCTAGATGCCCCTCATCCAGAGAATGGATAAAGAAAATATGGTACATTTATACAATAGAGTACTACTCAGTTGTGAAAACAGTGACATTTTAAATTTTTCATGGATGGAACTAGACGAAACCATCCTGTATGAGGTAAAACAGACCCAGAAAGATGAGCATGGTATGCACCCTCTCATAGGTGAATACTATCTGTAAAGCAAAGGATAAGTAGCCCATAGTCCATGAACCCATAAAAGCTAAGTAACAAGGAGAACTCCAAAAAAAAAAAAAAAAAAACAAAAACATACATAGATTCCCCTGGAAAAGGGAAATAGACAATGTTGAAATAGGAGCAGTGGGCTGGGCTGCATCCCGCCACCCGGCTAGCTTTACCTGAAATAATTACACGGAAACTGTATTCTTTTAAACACTGCTTGGCCCATTATATCTAGCCTTTTCTCGGCTAACTCTCATACCTGGACTAGCCCATTTCTTATAATCTGTATAGTCCACGAGCTGGATTACCAGGAATGATCTTAACCTGCATCTGCCTGGAATGGGAGAATCATGGCGACTCCTGGCTCAGCTTCTTTCTCCCAGCATTCCGTTCTGTTTACTCCGCCTATCTATGTTTTAACCTATGAGAACCAAGCAGTTTCTTTATTGCTTAACCAATGAAATCAACAGATTGATATATGACACACCTCCATCAAGACAAGAAGTCCTGAGAAGTTTGGGAGCATGGGGTTGGGGGGACAAGGGAAAGTTGATGGAGAGGAGGAGAGAATGGGAGGTGGGAGGAGAATGGGATGGTCTAGATGGGGGAAGGACAGAGACAGGGAACAATGAGAGAGATATCTTGCTTGAAGGAGCCATTATTGGGCTAGCAAGAAACCTGTCACTATAGAAATTCCCAAGAATTCACAAGGATGATTCCCCCTAAGGCCCTAAGCAATAGTACAGTCATTGCCAAATTGGACTTTCCCTGTAGTCGGACTGATGAATATCTTAAATGTCACCATAGAATCTTCATCCAGAAACTCATGGAAGCAGAGGCAGAGGTCTACAATCAAGCACTGGGATGAGCTCCCAAGGTCCAGTCCAAGAGTGGGAGGAGTGAGAATATGAGCAAAGAGGTCAAGATTATGACTGTGATACCTATGACACAGCTTCTCTGAGCTAATGGGAGCTCACCAGCTTCAATCAGATAGGGAAGGAACTAGCATAAGACCATATTAGGCTCTCTGAATGCACATGACAGTTATATGGCTGGGGCAGACTGTGGGGCTACTGGCAGTGGGACCAGAATTTATACCTACTGTTTATACTGGATTTTTGCAACTGATTCTCTTTGGAGGAATACCTTGTTCAGCCTAGATATAGTAGGGAGGGCCTTGGCCCTTCCTCAAAGCAATGTGTCTTATTCTCTCTGAGGAGTGGATAGGAGGGTGTGTGGGGGCGGGCGTGGAGGGAATGGGAGGAGGGGATAAAATGGGAACTGGGATGTGTATGTAAAATAAAAAGGTAGGTTTTTCTTTTTTCTTTCTTTATTTATTATGTGTACAGCATTCCTTCCATGTGTGCCTGCAAGCCAGAAGGGGCACCAGGTCTCATTATAGATGTCTGTGAGACACCAAGTGGTTGCTGGGAATTGATCTCAGGACCTCTGGAAGAGCAGTCGGTGCTCTTAACCACTGAGCCATCTATCCAGCCACCAAAGATAGGTTTTTCTAAAAGTATAAAATTAAAAAGAAGAAAACTACCTTAGTAAAGTATTACAATTAAAAAATCTAGTCAGAATTCTCCTTAGGTGGCATTAAGCATTTGTAGACTTAGTACTCTTGATGGTTATACAAATTACAATGGAAATCCATGTGTATACCGTGTGGCCAGCCTACTGAATTTAAGCACAATGTTACAGTTTAAGATTCCCTTTCCCTTTATCAGGTGCCCACATAGTTAAAAAAATACTAGAGATTGGCATAACTGAGCCCCCTAAAATAAAGCACTAAATTTATACCTGGAAATGGGAAATAATTCAAATCAGTGTTCTGAGAAACCAAACCTCAAAGAAGCATTCCAAAGGGCAAGCAAAAAGAAGGACAAACTTTAAGGTTCACTGATTAGGAAAAAAAATTGAAAAGCTCAGCCTTTAAAGGTCCCATGAAGTTCAAACCTAATTTTTCTGTCTCACCAGATAGAAATATAAGAAAGAATCTTTCGAATAAAACTGATTCCAGCAACTGTGACAGCTCACTTGGACTCTCTACATCTGGAATTCAACTTGCTATGACTGTCTCACATCAAAAAGGTGTCTCTTTTTTAGTTAAGCTCAATACAAGTTTAAGTGGGCATTGTAGGGCACCACCAAGTCCCGAGCAGCTCTAACAGGGAAAACTCAGCCACTTGTTCCCTGTGCATCAGTTAGAGGAGGGTCATGGTTTAAAAGCAGTAAGAGGAGATCTTTTTTTTCACATTAGACATACTGAAAAAATAAACACATGAAAGATTCAGTGATCACTTGAAGTTCGTCTTTCCATCAACAAAAAATAAAAAATGAAAAAGAAAAAAAGGAAGAACAGAATGGAGGATGGAAGGAAGGAAAGAAAGAAAAGAGAAAATAGAGCAGCCAGATAAGACATTGTCTTCTTTACAAAACTTTCCATTATATGACTGGAGATATGGCATGTGTGTGGTGCAAAGATATGAAGGTAAAATGTTCATACATATAAAATAATGAGGTAATCTTAAATTTGTTTAAACATTTAAATTATTGGTTATAAGAACAAAAATATATACCCAAGTATAAAAGATCATAATGTTTATTTAATTTACTGATTATAGCAATTGGGGACTAAATAATCAGCAGAGTTATATACAAATTATATTTTGGTTTATAAGTAGGTGTGCATTGTTCAAAACAAACTATCATTTTAAGAAAATAATATTCTTGGAGCTATAAAAGCATAATTGCATTTTGAATCATTCACATATTCTCCTTATTGGCTATGACAACTACTCTACTAAATCTTGATGTGAATAAACAGATGCATTTTCACCAACAATATAAAAAATAAAATAATATGGTGCCATATCCATGATGTTTCATTGAAATAATAAATGAGAATTTAATTCACATATTCTAGTGAATTAAAATTTTAGATGAAACTTATAGTATTTGGATCCCAACAAGAGAGTGCTTCTTGACATTTTATAAACAAACTCAAAAACTTAGATGTTTAACTCCTCAGTTTTATGTAAACCTGTCTAATCTTTGTTATTTAGTAACTTTCATTTGCTACTTGTACTTTGTTCATTGATAAATTATAGTCATGAAGTCATTATCTGTTACTCCTGAATGATTTTTTAAAGGCTTTTTAAACTATTTTATCTCCTATTTCATTTCCTTTAATATATATACAAACTGGAAGCTACACCAAGACATTTTTGCACTGACATATTACTATAAATTTGACATAAATAATTCGTAAAGCCCATCCTTACTGTAGTGATTGAAATTGCCAAAGTAATATCAATAGCACTTAACAAACCTGAACAAGTGATAAATTATAAAGGTTGTACTTTAGAAATCTAATTCAGTGCCATAAGGATGTGTAATAACTCACTAGCTTATCCTTGTAAGTAATCTAACAATCTAAGTGACTTTTTAAAAACTCAAACTCCTGTTGGATCATTCTCTGGGGACAATGATGTTGTTTGTACCATTCAAACAGAGAAGAGAGCTAAGATAAACAGTTTATTGAACTGTATATAAATGAACAACATACTATAGAAGTATTTATAAACTTTATAGCACCCAAAAGAGTATCATATTAAGCACATTTTTAAAGGTATATAAAGGTGGTTTATATTTTGTTCAATATTAGGTACATTTCTCTTTGGAATAAAACTTATTTTAATAAATTTGATTAGGTTTAATATGTTTTCAACTTAATATTATCAATGAAAATCACAAATTATTGAAAATTAATTACGTAACCAATTTATTTAGTTTATGTGTATGGGAGTTTGCCTGCATATAAGTCTTGACCTTCAGAGGCCAGCATAGACCTTTGGGTCCCCTGGAATAGGAGTTACAAATGGTTATAAGCTTCTATGTGTTAATAGTTTGTTTCATTTATAGATATAGTTGTGTTTCAGATGAAATGTGCATAAAAATTTTACAATTTTTTTTTTATTTTTCCTATGCCTCCTATTTTATAATATTTTGCCAATTTGGAAAAGATCATTATGTTCTAATTAAGGATCAAAATGACTTTCTCCAAAATTTTCAATAATCAAAAAAGTTAATATTAGGCATTCAACTTGGTATCATCAAACATATCTATGAAAATAATACTTCCATGATTAATATTTTGACATAAAAGTTAAAATAACTGTCATCAGAATTCTACATAATTTTGTTGCTCATATTTCCCTGTGTTCAAGACATAAATTGTTCAATTACAAAACTAAATATGTTGACTTTAAAGTAAGTCAAGGCTCAATCATGTTGCTAAATGTTTCAATTCTATAGTAACTGTCATTCTCTCATTTACATTAATAACATGGAAGCAATGAATTCCATTTGGCCAAAAAGAATTCATAAATTATTTAAAATATTCACTATATTGAATATCTAACCCAGAAGTTATCTTACTTGAATTGATGTTTGGTACTGTTTGACAAATCATAAATGAATAAAGACATTTATTTTCTGTAAAATAATGCCCAATAGTCATGATTTTCATTTTGTCTCAACAAATCACTTATAAATGAGCTAAAAGAAGGTTATTTATAATACTTCTTTATTTACTTTATTAGTCAGAGCAAGTAAATTGTGTATTTATTTGTTGAAATGCTTATTATTTTTAAAAGTTTATACTTAAAAAATTATCATATCATAATTCCTGGCACTATAGTTTTTTCTTAAGCACCCTACTATATTTTGTACTGTCTGTAATTACCTCAACATTTAAATTCTATATTATAAAATACTTTATTAACATCAAAAGACAATCTTATGACTTGATCTGTGGTTGACTGATTTTCCTGCAAACTACTTTAATACTGGAGAAGAAAATTATTTTCTATAGAAAAGAATGGCAGAACGTAATAAATCATTCTTTCAATCACTTTCTATAGCAATGAAGTTAAATTACCCATTGATATTAACCTGAATCAAAAGTTGATCCTTGGTATTAAAGAAAAAAGATAACTTTCTTATTTTAAGAATCTCCCAGAACCACAAATAACTAATTACTAAAATATGATGTAGTACATGAAAATAATTTGAATTGGGCTAACACAGTTCAGCGCTCATTACTTTTTTATGGGAACCCAATTCAGTTTCCCTATTAGATAGCTACCTTAATGTGTTATAATGATTATAAGAAACCCTTAGAGTAGATAACAACAATTATAAAGAGTTGAAATTTATTTCTCACAGTTCTAATAGGAAGGTAAGCAAAATAGTAGGATGCCAGTAAATTCACTGTCTTGTAAAAGTTTATTTTCTTCTTCTTCTTAAAAAAGGGAGCCTTCTTCCTTCATCCTCATGTGGTGGAAAAGCCACACAAATCCCTCTCAAAACTCTTTTATAAGGGCAGAACCACATGACCTAATCACTTTCTAAAGCCTTCAATATTTTAAAGGATTTTTATTGAAAATAAGTTTACAAAGTAAATTTTTAGCCTATAAAAATATTTCTTCATAAAATTTTCTACTTGAAAGCTAGGTTTTCATATGTATGATAGCATACTATTCAGCTTTGTTTCAAATTATTATGATTATTGCTTAAATCAAGAATTTATAAATTTATGTTTTCTTTAAATTGCCCTTTCTAAATTCAATGAACACTGAAAATTATCCCATATATTAAGAGAATGATTTTTTTTATTGATTTTTATTGAGCTCTATATTTTTCTCTGCTCCTCTCCCTACATCTCCCCTCCCCCTTTCAACCCTCCCCCAAAGTCCCCATACTCCAAATTTACTCAGGACATTTTGTCTTTTTCTACTTCCCATGTAGATTAGATCTATGTTGCGGCGAACTCCTCGACCAGCGAGAAAGAACGACCACTACACGAGGATT
>NW_004949111.1:1555652-1562366 GCF_000317375.1 Microtus ochrogaster
GCATCGCCAAATATGGAGTATAACCGGCAAGACAGGATGTGGTGCCATCTTGCAATGGCGGTCCTGTCTGGCTCCCTGCATTATGTAAGTCTCTCTTAGTTTCTATTACAAATCTTTTCCATTTTTTATTCTTTGGTAACTTCTTCCACATATACTGAGTTTTGCTGAATCCCTTCTTCCAAGAAGCTTCTTTCTACTTTGATGTGTGTGTGTGTGTGTGTGTGTGTGTGTGTGTGTGTGTGTTTAAAAACAACTTGTATGATTTCTTGCATGAGCACGACTGGAGGGAATATTCACTGGTATGCAAGTCACTTCTCAGTGTTAAACCACCGAAGAAAATAACACAACCTCCCCTTGTACACATTAATTTCCAATAGTCCACCAGTGGCTGGTGAAGCCTCATTAGTCCCACCCTCATGACAATTGTAACTATCCATGCTTGTTTAAGTCAGTTGCAGAGTGTTCATGAGTGCAATGCTTATAAGACAGTGTTATGCTGTTCTTTCCATTTCTTGCTGTCATACTTTTCTCTCTCCCTATTCTGTGTTGTCCCCTGAGAGTTGGGGAAAGCAGTATTAATGTTCCACTTAAGGGTGAGTACTCCACACGCCTTAGTTCTATGCATTTTGACCAGAACTGAATCTGGCCAATTAACTGCTATACACTAACCTTTGGCTACATCTTGAATTTCTCCATGGAGTACAATAAAGGTTGAATGATTCTGCCAAAGTTTCTGTTAAAATTTAATTCATATTGTGAATTCTTAGGGTACAGAACAAGGAATTGTTAAGATATGATTAGATCTTTGCTGTGGGACAATGGTCTATTTTCTGTCAATTCTAATTTAAATAAATGCTGATTAGCCAGTAGCCAGGCAGGAAGTATAGGCAGGACAACCAGACAGGAAGTAGAGGTGGTCAAAGAGAACAGGAGAATTCAGGGAAGAGGACGCAGTCTTGACCCAGCCACAGAAGGAGCAAGATGTGACTGGCTCTCTGAATAAGGTACCAACCCATGTGGCTAACATAGACAAGAATAATGGGCTAATATAAGTCATAAGAGTTAATAAGAAGCCTGAGATAAGGGGCCAATCAGTTTATAGTTCATGTAGACCTCTTGTGATTTCTTTGGGACTTAATGACTGTGGGAACTGAGCAGAACAGAGAACTCAGTCAACAAGATCTTAAGGGTTCTATCATGAAAATAATAGTGAGTTAAGGAGCTACCTAGAAAATTAATATGTTATAAAAACTACCATGATTTTGTGTCTTTTATGCACCCTCTTGCCTGTCACGGCATGTCTCAACTTGGAATACTGTGGAAAGACCTCATCTGGTCCAGGTTCTCTGTGGTGGACTTCTAGTCTTCATGATGATACAGAAATGAATTTATATAAATTATTAATTTTTAGGCATTTCTTTATATTTGAGAGATAACAGAAAGTATTTGAGTAAAACAAGAAAATTAACAAAACTGCTAAAAATATTTAATTTTCAGAAACTTTTTTTATAATGACATGATTTTGAAATTGAAAAAAATTAGCTTGTTTTGTGTATGTGTCTGGGGAATGTTATTTAAATACTTATACTTATCTCCTCATGGGCAAAAAAAACTCACTCTGTTGTATGATCTCACAAGTCTTTTACTGTGATAGGTAAATAAGCTGGTGTAGAAAATTATTATTTTTGCCTTACTAGACCAAATTCAGACAAATTGTAGATAGATACATAGACAGATAGATAGATATAATTGTATCCTTTTGAATTGTATAATATTGATTTTAAATAAATGCTGATTAGCCAGTAGCCAGAATATGTATAATCCTAATTCTACATATTTTATAGTACAAAATAATTTTGCATTTTTGATCACTTATCTAGCTAGAGTTCTGTCTAGTGATAAGTATAACAATATGTTCATAATTTTAATAGTACTGATTGAATTGCTATGATTTAATCCCAAGATTTTCTGTCATTCCAGTTAATAATCAATGGTTCTGTCATATGCTTCCAATTTCATTTCTAGAATAGTGACTAAATATGCTCAAAAGGCACAATAATCACTTTGATTTCTCTACAGTGAATCTAGTGTTCTGAATCCCAGGCAGAGTAACTCCATTTGATAGTAAGTTACCATTTAGCTCTTACACATATCAGAGTATGTGGAAACAAGCTGTTTTTCCTATGGCTGGGCAATGTTTAGTAGCATAAATTCCTGATTTAGTCAAAGATAGTGTAACTATAAAAACTTTCTGAGAATTTTGTACTTTCTGTTGTATAATCCTGTAGGTACCTAAACTACTTTAGTACAAGGTAATGTTGTTAAATGAGGTTGATATCAGTTGTACCTTAGAGTTAGAATCATATAAAATAACAGATTTGGAAGCTGAGAGAACAGAGGTAGGCTATAAGTTGATGACTTTGGCAAAATATAGCTGTGCATAGTTATACACCACTCCTTAAGTAAGTTGCATGTCACTCAACTTGATCTAATTGAAAGAATAGTATTTTGACTTAAAGGAATCAGTTCTGTTTGGAGGCAAGATATTAATTTTACATTTACTCAAACAATCATGTGTCATTTGGCTCCCAAATAGGAACCCAACAGAAACAAAAATGTTATAAATTTGGAAAAATTAAGGGTGACAATCCTCCTCAATGTGGTATGGACTTGAACACCACTTTGATAAATATACTCTGCCACATGATTATGGGAATGCCATTAAAGCAAGTGATGAACTAAAAAGCATGTTGATACTGATTTAAAACAACAAAATTATGAGACTTTTTTGCCCTACAAAAAGTATTAGAAAGAAAACCCCAACCCAAGGAAGCTAACTACACCCACAAAAATACAGGCAACATAGAACCTCATACCAGCAAACCCCAAGGAAGGAAAACACACAAACACTACCACTGAAAAAATAACAGGAATTAACAATCAATGGTCATTAATATCTCTTATTATCAATGGAATCCATCCACCCATAAAAGGCACAGACTAATAGAAAGACACAAAAGCAGAATTCATCCTTCTACTGTATACAAGAAACACATTTCAACCTCAAAGACATAAATTACCTCAGAGTAAGGGAATGGGTAGACACTGGCCATTCAAGTAGACCTAAGAAACAAGCAGCTGCAGCTATCCTAATATCTATCAAAATAGACTTCAAACTAAAATCATTCAGAAGAAATGTGGAAGGACACTGTATAATCATAACAGAAAAAAATTATCAAGATGAAATCTCAATCCTGAATATCTATGCCCCCCCAAAAGATCACTGACACATGTAAAAGAAACATTACTAAAGCTTAAATTGCACATCAAACCCCATACTCTAATAGTAGGAGACTTCAATACCTGACTCTTCCCAACATACAGATAACCCAGACAGAAACTTAACGAGAAATAATAGATGTCATGAATCAAATGACTTAATATCTACAGAACATTCCATCCAAGCACAAAAGAATATACCTTCTTCTAGCATATCATGGAACCTTGGAGCCTTATCTAAAATTGACCACATACTTAGTAAAAAAAAGCAAACCTCAAGTTTAAAAAAAATGTAATAATTCCCTGTATATTATCAGATTACCATGGTTGAAAGTTAGGATTTAACAATAACACTAATCCCAGAAAGCCTATAAACTCATAGAAATTGAACAGTGTTCTATTGAACCACCCCTGGGTCAAGGAAAAAATAAAAAAAAGAAATTAAGGACTTCCTAGAATTCAATGAAAATAAAGGAAAAATGTACCCAAGCTTATGGGACACTATAAAAGCAGTAGTAAGAGAAAAGTTTATAGTATTAAGTGCCTACATAATGAAGGTGGAGAAAGCTCACACTAGTGACTTAACAGCACACCTGAAAATTTTAGAACAGAAAGAAACAGACTCACCAAGGAGAAGTAGATGACAGGAAATAATCAAATGGAGGGCTGAAATCAATAAACTAGAAACAAATAAAAGCATACAAAAAACAATAAAACAGATAGCTGATTCTTTGAGAAAATCAATACAATATAAAAACCCTTACCCAAACTAATCAAAAGACAGAGAGGGAACATCCAAATTAATAAAATCACAAATGAAAAGGGGAACATAACAACTGATACTGAGGAAATCCAGAGCATCATTAGGTCATACTACAAAAACCTATGCTTCACACAATTGGAAAATGTAAAAGACATCGATGGTTTTCTTGATAGGTACCACACACCAAAATTAAATAAATAACTGGTAAACAG
The DNA here is from genome assembly GCF_000317375.1 of Microtus ochrogaster. NCBI lineage: Eukaryota > Metazoa > Chordata > Mammalia > Rodentia > Cricetidae > Microtus > Microtus ochrogaster. The sequence continues at coordinate 1,559,907 of NW_004949111.1, forward strand.
ACTGGTGTGGGAGAATTGTCTGTATTTTGTTAATCATTTTTTTAAATAAACTCTGATTGGCCAAGCAGGAAGTATAGGTGGGAAAACCAGACAGGAAGTAGAAATGATGCAATGAGAACAGGAGGACTCTGGGAAGGAGGAAGTTGATTCCTCCCAGCTCTGCACAGACCACCAAGGAAGCAGGATGTGACCTGCCAGCTAGAAAAGGTACTGAGCCATATGGCAAAAATAGATAAAAGCAATGGCTTAATATAAGCTACAAGAGCTAATAAGTAGCCGGAGCTAATGGGCCAATCAGCTTTATAATTTATAGAGATCTGTGTGTGATTTTCTTTGCGGCTAGACAGCTGTGGGAACCAGGCAGGACAAAAACCCCCAACTAGCAGGCCCTTCACGTTACAAATGGTGCCCACGTGGATAACTGCATCCACAAAAAGCCTGAAAAGGCTTAAAAAAGACTAGAGTAAAGCATTTCGGTTTTCAGCCATAACAGGAAAAAAAAAGCTGCACTGTTTTAAAATGCCGACTTTCTGGGCCGTCCTGCCAGGGAAAACTGTGACTCTTTCAAGCAGGCAGTCAGGGCAAAAACCCCCAACTAGCAGGCCCTTTATGTTAAAATAGACCTATAACCTGTAAGGAAATAAAAGTAGTCATTAAAAGACTGTCAACCAAGAAAAGCCCAGGGAAGGATGGTTTTAGAGCAGAATTCTATCAGAACTTCAAGGAAGATCTACTACCTATTATTCTCAAAGTGTTACACATGATAGAAGCAGAAAGAACATTGCCAAACTTTTTAAAATAAGGCTACAGTTAACATAAAACCGAAACCACACAAAGACTCAACTACAATAGAGAATTACAGACCAGTCTCACTCATGAACATAGATGCAAAAACACTCAATAAAATGCTAACAAACCTAATGCAAGAACATTCAAAAAAATCATCCACCATGATCAAGTTGTCTTTATCCCAGAGATGCAGGGATGATTCAACATATTAAAATCTATCAATGCAATCCACTATATAAATAAATAGAAAAAAAACCCATCTGTGTCTCATTAGATGCAGAAAATCATTTGACAAAATCCAACATCCTTTCATGATAAAGGTCTTGGAAAGATCAGGGATAAAAGGAACATATCTAAACATAATAAAAGCAAGCCACATTCAACATCAAATTAAATGGAGTGGAATTCAAAGTGATTCCACTAAAATCAGGAACAAAACAAGGCTGTACACTCTCCATATTTTTTCAACATAGTTGTCAAAGTTCTGGCTAGAGCAAATAAACCAACAAAAGGAGATCAAGAGGATTCAAATAGGAAAGGAAAAAGTCAAACTTTTGCTATTTGTAGATAATATAATAGTATATGTATGTGACTCCAAAAAGTATGCTAGGGAATTCCTACAGCTGATAAAAACCATCAGTAATGTGGCAGTCAAAATGATCAGTAGCCCCCTTAAATTCAAATGATAAAGAAGCTGAGAAAGAAATCAGAGAAACATCACATTCACAATAGGCACAAATAATATAAAATATCTTGGGGTAACACTAACCAAACATGTGAAAGTCCTATTTTAAGTTTAAGTTTTTGAAGAAAGAAATTGAAGAAGATATCAGAAAAAGAAAGATCTCCCATGTTCTTGGATAGGTAGGATCAAGATAATAAAAATGGCAATCCTACCAAAATCAATCTACAGATTCAATGCAACCCCATCAAAATCCTAATATAATTCTTCACAGACCTTGAAAAAACAATAATCAACTTCATATGGAAAACAAAAAATCCCAGGATAGACAAAATAATACTGTACAATATAGGAACTTCCAGAGGCATCAAGATCCCTGATATCAAGCTCTATTATAGAGCTTGAAAACAACCTGGATGCCCCTCAACCAAAGAATGCCTAATGAAAATGTGGCACATTTACACAGTGGAGTACTTACTACTCAGTGCAAAAAAAATCAACGATTTCTTGAAATTTTATGCAAATGGATAGAACCAGAAAGAAACCATCCAGAGTGAGGTAACCCAGACCCAGAAAGATGAACATGGTATGTACTGACTTATAAATGGATACTAGCTGCAAGGCAAAGAATATTGTGCCTACAGCTCATGATCTTAGAGAAGCTAAGTAACAAAGTGATCCCTAAGAAAAACATTCATAGATCTGCCTGGAAAGAGGAAATAGACATTATCACCTCACAAAACTGGGAGCATGGGGGGAGAGGGAGAAGGGAGGATGGAAGAGAAGGAGGAGGGGAGAACAGAGGAGGGGAGGAGACTGTCAGGTAACTGGAGATTCAAGATGGAGGAAGGATGCAAATGTTATCAAGGAAAGAGTTATCTTGATTGAGGGAGTCATTATGGGGCTATCAAGAAACCTGTCACTAGAGAATTTCCCAGGAATCCACAAGGATGAACCTAGCTAAGACCCTATGCTATAGAGGAGAGGGA
>NW_004949111.1:1580322-1590981 GCF_000317375.1 Microtus ochrogaster
TTGACTCAACATTGCAAACGAGACTTTGGGTGATTGCCCAGGTAGTCAGTTGTCTCTGTCAATTGTTGCACATTTTGGATATATCTCGTTTGTTAGTAATATTTATTCCCTTCTCAGATCTTTGATGGAGTTGAAGATTATATAATTGTAGTTACTCTCTACATTATTTAGACTCTTTGAGATAGAATGTTTAGCAAAACTTTTGTTCTCAATATTGGTTGTTATATTTATTTTTTTGTTATTATTATATATAGTTGTATTTGGTTTAGTTCTGTCTTATTTAGACAAAAAGGGGAGATGTAGGGATAAGTCCCACCCCTAAGGGGGCATGTTCGCCTCGGGCTAATGTTTGCCTATAAATTTGGTGAGCATGCTCCCAGCAGCTGTGTCTGCTTTCCTGGTCTCCGTGGGAACGGTGGTTCTGTAAGTCTATTTCTCCATTAAAGCTGTATATATATTTTTACAATCTGTCTTCATTCGTTTAAGCCGTTACAGCCTTGGTGAGTTCCTGATAGAACATCCCCATTGTCGCAGTGTGTGGTGGCACCCCTCACAGTCCTGAGATCCTTGCTCGTGCTCTCTCTCCATCTGCTCCTGATTTGGTTTTCTTTTTTAAAAATAAAATAAAATAAATTATAAAAAGAAAGTAACCTTATTTTAAAATATTAAAAACCATACAATTTAGATAATATTTAAAAAACAAGTGCATGGAGGAGATTTCAAAAATTACTCTATTTTTGCAAAAACGTTATTTGAAAATTAAAATAAAAAGAATGTAGTTCCATATGCACTTTCTTCAATATAAAGATATAAAGAGAAATTCCCAATACCCATTCCTTCATATTTTTTTAATAAAATTTCCCCTCCTCCCATGTCCCTCCCCTTCCCCCACTCTCTCCCCCTCCCTCGCTAGTCCAAAGAGCAGTCAGTGCTCCCTGCCCTGTGGAAAGTCCAAGGTCCTCCCCCCTCCATCCATGTCTAGGAAGGTGAGCATCCAGACTGGGCTTCAACAAACCACATGAGGGTTCCCAGGTGTCCAAGGAGATGTCCCCAGCTTATTCCTTGGGAAGCTGAGGACAGGGCACCTGAACTGGCCCTATCCTATAGCCACACTGATGAATATCTTGCATATCACTGTAGAACCTTCATCTGGTGATGGATGGAGATAGAGACTGAAACCCACATTGGAACACTGGACTGAGTTCCCAAGGTCCAAATGAGGAGCAGAAGGAGGGAAAAGATGATCAAGGAAGTCAGGACCGCAAGGAGTGCCTTTCTTTTGATGAAAGTGATATTAAAAACTTATTTTACATTCATATATTTTTGTTTTGTTTATAAAAATCATTAATTCTACCTATATAGGAATAGTTTTCTGACAAATTCCTTTTAAAGGGTGCCTTAACATATTGAGCATTCACTCAATGCCTAACCAAGTTAATAATATATTTAGAGATCATTTATAACTATATACTTTCTCTGCTTACATACTGTATCCTCAACCTGTTCAGAATTAACTGCTTATGTTAAAAAAAATGTAATTTATCTTACTCTGCTCCTATCATTTCATCTTGGTGCAAAGCCTTCATTGTACCATGTTGCATAATTTTCATTTGTAATGCATTCATGCACTTGACTCAGAAAAATGTATGTGTGCATATGAGATATGTAAAAATCCTACCCACATAGTGCCATAAATGGAGCAGTATGTGGGTGTAGACTGATCAGATTTCATTATAGCTTTGTATGAAATTCTGTGTCAGTAAGGCCAGAAAAATAATTTTCTTCCTTTTTGAGACTCAAGTAAAAGATTGATTAAGTCAAAAGCTTTTCATTCTTTATTTTAATAATATTTCTATTGTTATTAATTTATAGAATGATTTTGCTCAGTACTACTTCATTTTTATTAGACTTTTACATTTGATTTCTTTTAGATTAACACAGAAGAGATTAAAACTCTTCTGAATAATCAATTCCACTCTTAGGTAAGCGACAAGAAGTGTTATTCTTTCTCTTTTATGTGTTGTTGCCACAAATATACACTGAAATATTATTTATGAAAATTTCATGTATTTTAAAATTTCAAAAAGCATGAAAGTAACAAAGAATTTTAAAGAAGATATTTTATGTAATTTATTATATTATCAAAATCAGAAGAATCAGAAATGTGAATATAGAGGATATAAAGATATAATAAGTACAATTTGTTGATCCTTAATTATATGACACAAAATTCACATTAATATTTATATCTGTATTCACACAAATATATGTAATATTATCACTGTAAAAACCACACAAGTTTTGTGATGATGGTATGATTAATGCTTTTAAATAAATATATGCTGAATGAAGTTAAATATAAAATCTTATATAAGTACTGAATATCAGATTTCTGATGAAAAGTCTTATTACAGAAGTACCTGCTTTACCAATGAATTTCAGTAGCTCCCACATCTAATTGCATCTCAATAAAATTTTATTTATCTCTTTCATTAATTTTTGGGAACACTCCAGGAGAGCATCTTGGATATACTACCTCTAAAAAAAAGTTTGCATTGTAATAAATACAAGTTTTATTTCTTTATCTTGTAGTCTGTATTGGTTATTGCAATTGTCACCTTAAATACGTAATTATACTTAGCACCTAACAGCAATCATTTTCTTGGTTTCAACAGATGATCTATAGACCCAATACTGATATAAAATATGTAGTTGCTGAAGACAAGAACATGGCTCCCACACTAGCTGGTCGGTTGTTGTCATCAGCTGCCGAAAGGTCCACATTCTCTTCTTGTCCCAGTCGTTTTATTTTCTTCCCCATTTCTCATCTCTGCTTCCACATTTTCTACTGTCTCAACTTCAGTGAACTGCTCCTTATCAGTGTGAATCTGTCTGGTCATTTTCACATTTTGTGCTCTCTCTACAATTACTGGCAGGTTCTCATTGCTTCCACCTATTGCTTCAAGCTAAGATTCATGGATGATTCATGAACCTCCATTTCAGAGATCGAATCATTCTTTTCCAATTCATTTCAGGTGTTTGCACTATATGACCTTTGCTATCTGTCGGCTATCCTTGTTCCTCAAGGAGCTACTTACTCTTCACTGGGATCAGCTACTGATTTCCTTGCAACATTGCTAGAGAGTTACTCTCTTTGGAAAATTTTCTCAAACCTGAAACTGCTATGCCTGTCTTTTTACTAAGGTCTCTTGAAGTTCTTGTTCAACTTTGTCTAAAAATTGACAAAAAACTACAAATCTACAGTAAATTAATAGAAGCATGTGCTAGAAATAGAGGGAAGTTACTCTTGTAAAAAGGCAACAAATAGTTACAATCAACTAGGACATTTTTATCTGAGTGTAATTTAATGTGATTATAAAGATTATATGTAAAATGCTAAACTAAATTTCAGAAGCTAAATTGTGAGGCAACATTTGAATGTAGAATTCTTAGTGTAAAAACTGTGAGCATTGTCTAAAAGGAGATACTTAAAAGCATATGTATTATTCAGAGAGTCTTTGTATTTGCTAAATTGTAGCCTACAAGGTAAACTGGAGCTTAGATCAAAAGAGTTTTGCTTACAACTGCAGGTCTACATGAGCAAAAGTGTTTTTTTTTTTTAATGTTAGTTGGCCATGTTTAAAAGAGTAGCTACCTGTGTGGGGCTATAAGATACAGACAACTAAATTGCTAGTTCTGGGCCACAAATAATGGCACATAACTTTAATCCAAGGCCACTTGTTATGCAAAGTAAGTGGATCACTGTGTGATGGGGGAGAGTCTTCTGTTTTGTGTTAATTTCATTAGTTAAATAAAGAGACTGCCTTGGCCCTTTAATAGGACAGAAAATTAGGTAGGCAGAGTAAACAGAACAGAATGCTGGGAGAAAGAATCCAAGTCAGGCAGTCGCCATGATTCTCCCACTCCAGATAGACACAGGTTAAGATTTTTCCTGGTAAGCCAGCTCGTGTTGCTACACAGAATATGAAAAATTGGTTAGATTAATATGTAAGAGCTAGCCAATAAGAGGTTAAAACTAATGGGCCAAGCAGTGTTAAAAAGAATACAATTTGTGTGTTGTTATTTCGGGTAAAGCTAGCTGGGTGGCAGGAAGCAGTCCGCCATTTCATCAACAGATAATTAGGTAGGTGGAATAGACTGAACAGAATTCTGGGAGAAAGAAAGCCGAGTCAGGCAGTCACCATGATTCTCCGAGATGGATGCCCGTTAGACTCATCCCAGTAAGCCACACTAAAGTGGCAATATGAATATTAGAAATGGGTTAGATAAATATGTAAGAGCTAGCCAATAAGAGGTTATAACTAATGGGCCAGGCAGTGTTTAAAAGAATATAGTTTTCATGTAATTATTTCTGGTAAAGCTAGCTGTGTGTAGCTGGGCGGGAATGCAGCCCACCGCTCCTATTACAACAACTGTGAGTTAAGGCCATCCTGTTCAACAAAACAAGTTACTGTCCTGTTAGCACCAAACTAGTGAGACCCCATCTCAAAAATACAAAACAAAAAATTGCTAGTTCAAATATTTATGCAGAAAGAAATGTCACAAGATTTTCCTACAGTTAAATACATAAGCATTAAAATGTCTACATTACAAAGCCTATAATTCCCCTTCATTTTCTCTGTTCTTATAGACACCCTGTGCTCCAAAAAAAGAATGTCTGCATATTCCTTACAAAACATGGGCTGTCTTATTTTTCTATGTTCAATAAGCTTTATAGACATTTATATGCTCATATAATAGAGCTTAATCCTCTATTTTTCTCTTGTTTTTCATGGTTTTTTGTTTTGTTTTGTTTTGTTTTTGTGCTGGTGACATGTGTGAAGGTTTTGGTCCTCGATGCACTGTATCTTTAAGACAAAGTACCAAATTCTCCAGTTAAGTAAAATACATAATTTTAAAGATTAATTGCAGTTATATTTTTGTAAATTCTATTGTTGAAAATGAGTGTAAAATAATGCACAACATAGGTTACAATATTAAATTAGAAAGATTATTGCTTACACTCCAGATGCAGTATTTTACATTGGAACATAGAAAATAACAAAAGGACGGGTAAGGAAGGGAAAGTTGGAAAATAGGTGTATTAGATAATTTTCATCTAAAGACTATATTTTGTTGTATCTTTAAACTCCAAGAGTGTAGTCCAATAATTACCTAAAGCACCTGACACATTTTGATATCATGCATTATTTTTTAATTATTACATGACATGTCCCTCTTTGGTAGGATCTTGGAAAAGTTATATTAAAAAATGTACTATTCCCTCAAGAAGAATAAATAAAATTAAGATGCTAAAATTTTGTAAGTAGAAAACTATGTTGAATTTTTCTTTTTATATACTGAAAATGTAGTACAGTGGAGAATTAAGATGAAAATATGGTATGTATTTATTAGAAAAACTATGTTGCTAAAATGCATCTAACATTTGAAACATTGTAGGTGTAAGAACGTATGTAGTTCAGGTTCAAGGTTTAAATTGTAATTCTGTAAGATTGTCCTTTATTTCATGACACTTCTCATCAAAAATCAAAACTGACATGTATCAGTGAAAAATGCAAGTAATGGTCCTTCACCTCAAAGACTGTACTTTAGCACAGTAAAAAGCATTAAATAATAAATATAAGAAACTATGTGAATAACATGAGGAGATACTGTTCAAAAAAGGATTTCAGAGAAAGCAGCAATCTCATATGTATGCCTGGAGGTCAGAGTAGTATCTGCATTTTACATACCACATGATGAACAAAGTAGATATTGTAAAGAAGACACTCGAAAAAGATAGCAGTATAGAGAAATGACATATAGAAGAGTGAGAAGATCTTGAGGCAATTTGTATATATTTAAAGGAGTTTGAGTTTTTTCTTGACTAAATGGATTTGACAGGATTACTCTAATTGCCCTGTAAACACACGATACAGGAATACATAATAGAAACAGTCTATTAATAGAGTTTATATATAATATGATAGCAATTCAGACTAGTGTGAAATAAAATTAAGTTTATAATATATGGTTTGATTGAAGATACTTTTTAAAAATGTAACTTATTGATTTTATAGTAGATTGTGTGTAGATGTTTAACATACAAAGAAATAAGACATACATACAGAAAAACTTATTTAAAACATCTTAAAGATGTTTGATATGAACAATGGGAAGGGTCACCATAAAGTGAATAATGAAAGTGTTTAAAGTTTTCAAAGAAATAGACTATGAAGTATAAATGATTAGGTATTTCTTTGGAAAATTTTCTACTTGAGATATTTACTCTAAATTAAGTCAATTAAAGTGATTATTTCTGTACTTGTTACAACTTTATTCCTGGGAATGCATGACAAAAGTAATTCAGTTGTTTGTATTAATATAATTTGTATAAAAATTATTTTAGCCAAAATTCTTTAGACCTTTTGTGGGTCCAAGAGAAAATTAAAACATGCAGTTTTAAATGTTGGAACATTACATCACTTCTTTAGTTTACCAAAGATAAATTCAATGCATGTACAATTGTATTTTGTTAAAGTTTTGGTATCATTTTGTGTTTCAAATACAAATCTATACACCTTGCTTTAGTGAAAACTTTCTAAAAATATTTTGATTGCTTTGGACATTGTGTCTTAAATAAGGTGCCCTGTTGAGTTTTTCATTGTTATCAATATGAATTTGGAATAAGTCATGTTGAATGTTGTAACCACTGAAAAATGCAACTTGACGTTTTTAATATGAATACCATAATGGTATTTAAAGATGAACTTGAGCTCTGCTAATTCTATTAAACTACAGCCTGCCAATGAGCTATAAAGGCTAATTAATCATTTTGTCAGGTTTGCTTTCTGAAGCTAGTCAAAATAAATTTGAATAAATAGGAAGCTGCTGACCCAAGAACCCTTGAATTTTCTAAATAGAGATGCAGCAACTGTAAAATATTGTTGTTAGAATCTTTGTATAGCAACATATACTTCTGTCAGCCTACCATTTTGATTCTTTGAATCTCTTCTCTGCCATTTAACATGTTCCAGTAAAAGATTAGGTAATTCTGTAGAAACACATACACACACATGCACACATACCCACCTACCCACTTTCCTGCACACAATAAGTTTTGATTTCAGATTATGAAAAATTTTGTTTAAAATAAGCATCTATGTTAAAAATAAGCATCTTTTACTCAGAATAATGTTCATGACATTGCTAGGTGTCTTGTCACATCCAAATGCATCAAAATGTCTGTGCTGTATCACAGTAATGAAAAGCGATGGTTGATATTCAGTCAGTATTAATGCTCTATAATGAGATGTGTCAGCACTTTTATTGGTCACTTTCAAGGAATACTTATTTCATAAGAATGCTAAGAAAAAATCATGTAGATTATAGGTAATTTGCATAAGAAAAGGCAATATCCTATTTATGTAAGCACTAATACCTTTTAAATTAACTACCATTCCATTTATATGCATTATTTTCCAAAACATTATAACCTTGAAATTCTTTCTGTTGTGCTATCTTTGCTTCATTGTACAGTACCTCTTAAGATCTAACACTCAAAAAAGTTAAACTATTTTCCATCCAATGTTCAAAAAATGCAAAGTGCTTTAGTGACAGCCAGAGAGGAAGATAAGAATTTTGTCTTAAGATGTAATAATTATTCAAATATATTCTCTAAAATTAATATTTGGGTTTCCTTTAATAGGCTAATAAAGCATGTTCTTCTAGGGATATGTTGGCTAGTGTCTCTGCTTACTATTCCAATGGGATACAGATATTGATCTCATTCACATGATACTGGACTTGTGTAGAATATGGAGGAAGTGATTAAGATTTCAGAGGAAGGCCTGAAAATCTAGGCAATATATTGCAGTGTAGGAATGTCTGCAGAAAGCATCTAAGAGAATACTTGAAGGTATAACAATGAAATTGAGGGTATCATAGAAATCCAAGATGTTAAAGATGGCAGTAATATAGAGGAGAAGTTAGCTAAAAATAAGTCACAGGCAACCAACAGGGCACAATCAAAAGAAAGATTATGTGAACTATATTTTGTAAAGCTTTAGAAATAGATCAAGTCAAAAAGGATCCGGTGATTAGCTCCAATTCAAAGGCACAACTCATATGACCCAATTAATGTCTCCAACCAAGCTCCACTTCTTACTAGATCCTTCACTTAAAGCTAATTGACAATGATATGACCTATTTGGGAAATCAATTTCCCGAAGTCTCCCTTAGGAGTTCACATAATGCCTATATATGTCCCCAAACATAACCATGGAGTTCTAGGACTTAAGTTTTTCTCTGCTAGGTTTTAATTTTGCTCTGGGAATGTTTACCCTATGTCTACTCCACTATTATATGTTTGCATATGTACTTTTTTTAATTTCTCGGGGTCTTAGAGCTGAGAACCAACTTGAGTCTCATAAGAGCCTTTGACTTCTTTAAACAATGTTGGGGTTTGTAAGATTATGGAGACCCTTGAACATTAACTACATTTTGTTGTGTGATTCTTGATTTAGTCACATTTCTTGTATTTGTGGTAAAACACCTGGCAGGAAAAAAAATGAGAATTGGATGATTTCAGAGGGAACAGTCCATCCAAACAAGGAAGTCATAGTAGTTGAGAAAAACTTGGTCTGCATTACCAGGAATTTGAAGCTTGTCTAAATCTAAGCAGATGGAGTAGCAGAGAGAAACAAGAACAAATGAATCCCGATCACACTGCTTCGCTTTTCCTTACTAGGCCATGGTCGTAAAATTTCTACAAACTCTTCAAACAGCATCACCAGATAGGGACACAATATTGAAACAAATGTGCCTGTGGAGAATATTTCACAGCTGATTTAAATAGTTGTGGTGGTTTGAATAAGAATGTCCACATTCCCTACAGGCTCATATATTAAAATTTTTAGGGAGTGGTGCTATTTGAAAGAATGAGGTGAGGCTTTGTTGAAAGAAGTATATCGCTGGGGTTGGGCTTTGAGATTTTCAAAGGCCCAAATCAGGTTTAGTCTCTCTTTCTTTCCATCTCTCTTTCTGTGTCTCTCTTTGTCTCTGTCTGTCTCTCTCTCTCTCTCTCTCTCTCTCTAGTTCTCTTCCTTCTGCCTGCAGATCTGGATGCCAGACTCTCAACTTCTCCAGAATCCTGTCTGCCTAGATGTATACATAGTTCCTACTATCATGCTGATAATATACTAAACCTATGAATCTGTAAGTAAGCCCCAATCAAAGGCTTTCTTTTATAAGAGTTTCTGTGGTAATGGTGTCTTTTCAAAGTCTAAGATAATAGTAATGAGACTTTATGTATCAGAGGTAAAATTTTATGGTTTGGGGTAACATGGCCCCAAAAGCTCATGAAGATTTTATTTTTAATTCCTTTTTTATTTTTAATATTAAATTATGACATAATTTTTGTTTAAAAAAGAACACATGAATTGTGGTTCTTTTTTCTAGGTAATTCTAAATAAGTACTATACTCATCATATAGCTTTGGAAACTTGATAAAACACATTATTTTTCTTCAAGATCTATTGTGTACTTCTACAATTCAATTATTAACAATGGCAAGGGATACAGAACTAAAACCTCTGAAATTCAAACCCTGTTTCCCTGATGGGGGAGAGTCTTCTGTTTTGTGTTAATTTCATTGCTTAAATAAAGAGACTGCCTTGGCCCTTTAATAGGACATAAAATTAGGTAGGCAGAATAAACAGAAGAGAATGCTAGGAGAAAGAAGCTGAGTCACGGAGTCGCCGTGGTTCTCGCACTCCAGACAGATGCAGGTTAAGATCTTTCCTGGTAAGAGGCTAAAACTAATGGGCCAGGCAATGTTTAAAAGAATACAGTTTCCATGCAATTATTTCAGGCATAAGCTAGCCATGTGGATGGCCGGGTGCCAGGGACGCAGCCCCGCTGTTCCTATTTCAACATTTCCCTAAAATTGTTCTCCTAAAGAATTAAGTTATATCTTACTGACACAACAACCCCTGTATAAGAGACATGTTAAGTAGGTAGGGTTGATTTTTGAAGCACTTTCTTTCCTAAAAGCTAAAATTTGTATAATTGTCTTGTGACAATAAATAAATGATAACATAATTTTGTTATTTTCTCATATCTGAAGAAGCAGAGATGGTAGTTTTCTTCTTCACATTTTCTACCATTGCAAAATCAAGCCATCTAATAAAAGAAAAAATATTAAATGGAGAAAATGCATCTACAGATTGAAACACAGTTTCAATCAAAAAGTTGAGTTTTGATTTCATAAACAAAATGTTTTACAGTTTTACAGAACTCGAAAGATTTATTTCAAGGACAGATAAATAATTGTCATGTTTTGTTAATTGTTATTCAAATGGTTTTTATATTATTCTTTTTTCATACCTATCTCTTTCTTGTTACATATGCTGTGTAGTAATAAAAGCAGCGGGGCTGCGTCCCCAGCACCCCGGCGGCCTGCTACTTATGCCGGGAAGATTCTAGCCTACGTCCATCCTGGGTCGGAGCTTCATCGCGTGTGTCTTCCCCTGAGAGAGGAGCATGGCATCTCTGATCTCATTTCCTCTTCCTCCCAGCATTCTGTTCTGTTTACTCCTCCCACCTATGTTTTAACCTATCAGGGCCAAGCAGTTTCTTTATTGCTTAACCAATGAAATC
>NW_004949111.1:1593159-1597692 GCF_000317375.1 Microtus ochrogaster
GGCGCAGCTTTTTTCCTGCTACGGCTGAAAACCGAAAAGAATGCGTTCAGCTTTTCGTCAACACCATTTAAGTGTTTCGTGGCAGGACCTCTTAATGAGCTGCAGGGTTTTGCAGCTAAAGCTGAATCAGGAAGCCTCTCTTAGATGAGAGCACTTGCTTGCCTCTAGCAAGCAAAGTAGACCTGAGAAATTGTTGCTGCCAAGAAAACATGCTTTACTCTTAACCAAGCTTTCTCAGGCATTCAGTGAATTCAGTTGTCCACACGTCTGGGTGCCATTCTGTAGTAATAGGAGCAGTGGGGCTGCATCTCCAGCACCCCGGCCGCCTGCTAGCTTATGCCGGGAAGATTCTAGCCTACGTCCATCCTGGGTCGGAGCTTCATTGCATGTGTCTGCCACGGAGAGAGGAGCATGGCATCTCTGAGCTCACTTCCTCCTCCTCCCAGCATTCTGTTCTGTTTATTCCTCCCACCTATGCTTTAACCCATCATGGCCAAGAAGCTTCTTTATTGCTTAACCAATGAAATCAACAGATTGATATGTGACACTCCCACATCAATGCTGTAGCATATTATTAGGTCCTTTACTTCATTTATAGGAGTAGCTTCCCAATTTCCAATGAAAATTTGTAATTTCTTCAAACCACTCTGAATATGCTTCCCTTAAGTTCTGTTTGATTTTGATGGTGACTTTTAATGATGCAGACAGTAGAATGTGGGTAAAAACATTTTGGTATTCTAAACATCTTGTAGACTCTGAGAAATCCCTTTGATTTTATTGGACCTGTGTGAAACCTACTGCAACTCTACTGTTCTTTATCATAAAGATATTCAATCATACTACAAAAGCATTTGTTCAACTATGTTTATAGCAGCATTATTTGTAATAGCCAGAGCCTGGAGACAACCTAGTTTCTCCTCATCTAAAGAATGGATAAAGAAAATGTGGCACATTCACACATTAGAGTACTAGTCAGTGATAAAAATCAATGACATCTTGAATTTTGCATGAGAATGGATGGAACTAGAACTGATTGAGGTAACTCAGACCCCAAAAGATGAATATGATGTATACTTACTCATAAGTGGGTTCTAGCCATAAACAAAGTACATTAAGCCTATAGTTCATGATCCTAGATAAGCTAAGTAATAAGGTGAACCCAAAGAAAAACATATATTGACCCACCTGGAAATTGGAAATAGATAAGATCGCCTTACAAAATTTTGGAGCATAGTGGTGGAGGGGTAGAAGGAAGAGGAGAAGGGGAGGGTTGAGGAGAGAATGGGATAGTCGAGATGGACAGAGATGTTATCAAGGAAAGTGATATCTTGATTAAAGAAGCTATTGTGGATGTTGAGATGGAGAAAGGACAGAAATGGAGGAATGGAAGAAGTTTTTTCTTCTTTCTAAAGTGGATGGAGGAATGAGAATAAGAACCAAGACGTAAAACCATGATGGGGACACCCACTGAAACAGTCTATCTGAGCTAATGGGAGCTCACCAACACCAGACAGACTGGGAAGGAACAAGCATAGACAAAACTAGTCCTTCTAAATGTGGTTGACATTTGCATGGCTGGGACAGACTGAAGGGCCACTGACAGTGGTACCAGAATTTATTGCTACAGCTTGTACTGGCTCTTGGGGAGGACATTCTCTTTGGATAGATACCGTGTAAAGCCTAAACATAGTAGGGAGAGCTTTGGACCTTCCACAAAGCATTGTGCCTTGCCCTCTCAAAAGAGTGGATGGGGGTAGGATGGGAGTTATCTGGAGGGAATGGGAGGAGAGGAGGGAGTGAGAACTTGGGTCAGTAAATATAATGAAAAAAGTTATTTTTTCTTCTTTCTAAAAATAAATAAGTAAATAAATAAATAAAATAAATTTAAAAAGAATAATCTTTATCAGAAAGGAATGTTAGTCCATCAGCAAGGTCTGTACAATAATGTCAAAGCATTTATAAAACATCAAGTCTGGAAACATTTCAAGTTCTTACTAGTTAATGTGAAGAGTACTCAATAATCACTCAGAATATTTACTATGAATCCTAGAAGGATCATGGCTATATGGTACACAATAGAGTAAATAATAATTTATACCTGCCCTACAAATATGAAAAGTAGTTTTAAAGGAATCAATCTTTAATACATTTCAACTAAGTATCTCTAATAACAAAACAAGTTTCCTTGAGATTAAAAAACAAGATCTATACATTTAAAATGGAACATTTACTCTATCTTCTAGCATCCAACAGAAATTATCAACAAAATACTTATAAACTAAATAAAACCAGCCAGTGGAGACAGATCTCTTGTTGAGTAACCAATAATGTTTTAAGTTTCTTGTACCTGTGAGAAGACTATTTTCCTCTCAATGTCCCTCCAGGAAATGTAATGGAACATGAACAATTTGCCTTTTTTTCAGACACAATTGGTCTTTCAAGCCTACAAAGGTGCTCATCCTTTGTAGAACACTGTTACAAGGAAAAGTAGTTCAGGTCACAAATTAGTTTAGAAGACCACAGGTTTGACCAGCAACCAGAAGACAAAATTCATGGAATAAAAGTTAAAACAAAACAAGATTCAAAATATTCACAAAACTAACTCACCAAGAAGTACCACTGGTTAAAGATCCAGACTCTGATCCTATTCTTACTTCAATAGCACATTTATGTCTTATCCCTTCTCATATCTCCTACACTTTCTTTCTTGATCGTCTTCAGTTGTGAAAGGCATAGACATATGGTAATAGATTATTTCCTTATGTCCCAGTACACCAATTGCCCTTCCTCTGTTTATTGTGATTGGTGAAAAAGTATTAGATCATGAGCAGAAATATATATTGGATTCTGATCCCCATGATTTATTCTTGTGGGCAAATTTGCTTTACCACTTATGTACTTGTCATTGATTGGAAATTTGATGAGGTAGCAAAATTAGATATGACCCAGTCTTACCATAAAATGGGAACTCTTAAGCAATTATTAAAATTTTATAGCTATACCTTCAAATTTCTTCTTTATAGTTTTTTTTTTTCTTTTTTCCATTGGGGAAGGAAGATCATTCAACAATGAATAACAGGGCTACTGTAAGACCAACAATTGTTTATAGGTCCAGGATATTGAACATAAATATTAAGTGTAAATGCAATCTACAGGTCTACATCCTATGACTCTTTAGTATAAATATAGTGCACTTATCATGGAAATTTCTTGCAAGTCCTGGATCAAGGGATTAAAGGAATTGGGACTGGGGAGGGATGTTGACTCACACATCACAGTGTACTCAAAAGCTAAGGGTTGGAAAATAAAGTCTTCTGAGATTCTATTAAATCAACCATCACAGAAAGAAGATGAATGTTTTGAGGCAGGA
Source organism: Microtus ochrogaster (assembly GCF_000317375.1). Lineage (NCBI taxonomy): Eukaryota > Metazoa > Chordata > Mammalia > Rodentia > Cricetidae > Microtus > Microtus ochrogaster. Next base: position 1,596,530 of record NW_004949111.1, read on the forward strand.
AAGCTGATGCACTATCTTCAATAGCCAGTCTTCAATCCAGTCTGCAGCACTGGCTTTTCTCTCATTTACTACCACTGTTTCTCAGGAAAAAGTACCTATCTGCTATCTCTCAACCAGTTATTTAGAAAAACAGATTTATTTTCTGTTCTAATCTAGATTCACATGGTTCCCATACAAAGATATTTGGTTCTTTGTAGAATTTGTCTGCTTTCTGCATTTTTTGTATGTGTACTATGTGTGTTGAAGGAGCTGTGAGCTACGTTCCTGCCACCCTGCTCCCAGCTGCCTGGGTAGCTTATGCTCCAAACAACAACACACAAACTGTATTCTTTTAAACACTGCTTGGCCCATTATATCTAGCCTCTTCTCAGCTAACTCTTGCACCTGGAAAAGCCCATTTCTAATAATGTATGTAGCACCCCAAGGTGTGCTTACCAGGAAGATTCTAGCCTACATCCATCCTGGGTCGGAGCTTCATCGCATCTGCCTGGGAGAGGGGAGCTATCGACTCTGAACACACTTCCTCTTCCTCCCAGCATTCTGTTCTGTTTACTCCACCCACTTATGTTTTAACCTATGAGGGCAAGCAGTTTCTTTATTAATTAACCAATGACCTTCCTCCATCATTTCCCCTTTTTTCTGTTTAAACAAAAAAAAGGAAGGCTTTAACTTTAACATAGCACAATTACATATAACAAAACAGTTATCAAGTAAAAATTACAATATTTACATCTCTTTTATTTTTATCATAACGAAGGAAAACAATAACTATAACTATCTATCTATTCTTCAACTGCATCAAAGACTCCAGAAGGATATAATATTACCTAAGTAAATGAGAAGTAAGCAACTTATAAAACTCTAGAAATCACAGAGACATCTCGCTGCCTGGACAGCCACCCAAAGTTCCTCTGTACCATTGGGGCATCCATCTTCGCCCTACAGGCCCATGGTTTCCAGCAGACATTTCCATGAAGCAGGAAATTTCAAAGGCAGTTCAGTCACTATCTGTTGTGTCTTGCAGAATGTCTCACAGACTCTTTCATAAGTCAGGAACCCCGAAAGATCATCTCACCTTTAGGCAAGTTCAGCAGTCCTCTTTCTGTGGGTTCTCTGTGTCCAGTTTACGCAATAGTCCAGGCAAGAACAGTTTCTTGCCCAAA
>NW_004949111.1:1598967-1600340 GCF_000317375.1 Microtus ochrogaster
TGGCTGTAGCCATGTTTACTGCCACAACTCTATGGCATTTCAAGTTCCCTGCCAGCAAGTAAGTTTCAGGATTATGTCCACAGACAACACTCAATCCTCTCTCTGTAGTCGGCCCTCCTGCCTCAAACAGTCAGAGTTTGCCCTGGCTGGATGGCCCAGAAAGCCAGCATTTTAAAACAGTACAACATTTTCCTGCTATAGCTGAAAAAACCAAGCATGCAGTCAGCTTTTCAGTACCATTTAAGTGTTTCGTGGCAGGATCTCTTAATGAGCTGCAGGGTTTTGCAGCTAAAGCTGAGTCAGGAAGCCTCTCTTAGATGAGAGTGCTTGCTTGCCTCTAGCAAGCAGAGTAGACCTGAGAAATTGTTGCTACCAAGAAAACATGCTTTACTCTTTCCCAAGCTTTGTCAAGCTTTTGGTGGATTCAGTTGTCCACACGTCTGGGCGCCATTCTGTTGAAGGAGCTGCAGGCTACATTCCTGCCACCCTGCTCCCAGCTGCCTTGTAAGATTTTAAGACAATCCTAAAGCCATTTTTGACAATTCTGAATCCTCTCAACCTCTGTGCCATAGTGCTTCCCCTCCTCCCCTGGGAACCAAGGTACACTCGCATGTACTCAGTTCCTGAACAATTACCCATATACATATGTTTTGGTTCGGTCCCCTGGGAAACGGGGTCAAAATGACCTCTTACCTCATCTGATCTGGCAACAGCTCTCCAGTCAATTATTGGCAATAGCCCTTTCGAATAAGCCAATCAGAATAGTCAAAGAATAACCCCCTTGCTTCTATGGCCACTTTAAAAGTAGACTCTACCAGCTATTCGTGGTCTCTCAGCTTCCTGAATGCTGGGGGACCCTCTCATGACAGAATTAATAAAATCCTTATGCTTTTGCATCGGCTGTGGTGTATGAGGTGGTCTCTGGGGCGACTCCTTCTTGGCGTTTGGATGCTAGAGTCCAACATTTGGTTCCCTGACCAGGAATCGAGTCGCTCCCAGACACACACCCAGTTGGAGGTATAAAGAAATGAGCTCATTTTTGTGTCTGTCTGTTTATGTATTGTGTTTCTGTTTCTGTGTAATTTTGAATCAGTACCTTGAGAATTGTACTTGTGCAGGGTCTGTATTGAAACGGGGCTAAGGGAGGAGGCAGACGTGTCCTGAGATCCCTTGCCCTAGCCCTGAAAGACGTTTCATGGGCATTTATGGGAGGGAGGGGTGACCAGGTCGCCCTAATATCCAGGGGAGACATGATCCTCCATCTGTATTTTTGGATCAACTGCTACGTAGCTTCTGATTTTGAGTCTATGTCTAATTTGCTAATTTGGCTAAGGTAAGAGCAATAGTACAAAGGTCTGATAGTATTCCTGCAG
>NW_004949111.1:1600440-1600893 GCF_000317375.1 Microtus ochrogaster
ATGATTATCCATTAACAACCTATATACATTACATTTTTAAATGAACTATACAATCACAATACCTTAATCAAGATTAGAAATACATATACATATAACAAAATTGACCTTAAATCTCTATCAATAAAGCAGAATCTATACTAATGCAAATTACTCATACCTATATCATATCCCCCTTTAAATGTTAAAGAACATTTATAAACATTTTTTGGGAATATGAGCGCAGTTATTTCTCTCCAAACTGCTTCCTGCTGTATGGGGGCACTGTTATTTAGGTCTTTCATGGTATAACCTGTGTGCTAGATTCATCTCAGTCAGGAGTCAAGTGAAGTAATTTTTTGAAGGTGTTCACAGCAACCCTTCAGGAGGGTGTGGTTCATCATACCATATTGGGATGGAAGCAATCCAGAGGGTATCATCATCTGTGAAAACAAAATAAGAAACTCCTTTCCAAAG
>NW_004949111.1:1603939-1605155 GCF_000317375.1 Microtus ochrogaster
GAAGACCACCTGAGAAATCTACAGTAGGATCAGATGGCCCAGATGTCTGAGTTTTACATCCAGAACAGATTCAAGATGCTGCCTGAGATGATCAAGCTTCACATGATACTCCAGTCAGGGCTTGATCGCAATTCTAATTTTTAGGTCCCCATAAGACCATCATTGCCCCTAAGCAGCAGGAAGAAGACTGGAAAATTGTGCCCACATTCCCAAAAAATGGACTATGGATATTTTCATTTGTTTGGAATGTGGTTAAAAGTTGTTATGGCTAATGATCAGGAGAAAAGATAAACAAAAGGTATTAGATTCATAGTTCTTTTTTTTTAATAAAATGAGGGGGAAGTGGTGTGGGACCATGGTCTGTATTCTGTCAATTATATTTTAAATACATGTGGATTGGCCAGTAGCTAGGCAGGATGTATAGGCAGGACAACCAGACAGGAAACAGAGATGGGTCAATGAGAACAGGAGAATTCTGAGAAGAGGAAAGCTTGGTGCATAGTCCTGACCCAGCCACAGAAGAAGATGTGACTACCTAGCTGAATAAGGTACCGAGGTATGGGGCTAGCATCGACAAAATAATGGGCTAATATAAGTTATAAAAATTAATAAGAAGTCTGAACTTCTTATTAACTTTTAATCAGTTTATGACTAATGTAGACCTCTGTGTCATTTCTTTGGGACTTAATGACTGTGGAAACCAGGCATGACAGAAACCTCAGACAACAAAGGTATACTTCTTGCCATGCAGTAAAAAGCAAATCATTTCTCATGTTTTGATGGTCTGATAGATAGGTGGGTTTCTCTTTAAAATATCTTCAATTATGACTGGCCTAGTATAAAATGATAGAAAGTTGCAACTGTTGAGTTGTCAGTCCCCATCCCAGATCCTGGAGTGAGTACCCCTTGCATGCTACCAAGATTAGCAAGGTAAAAATTCTGGGTTGATAATTTCATATTAGCCTTCTCTCTAACAAGGAAGGTGCCCATAGACACCTCTGCTTACTTTAAGGTCTGTGTGTTGTAGTACAAAAGGATTCTTTCAGATGGTTTTCAGGTATTGTAATCAAGAGTTTCCATAGGTGTTGGGGCCCAGCCTTGACAGGGTTCATACATTCCAGGGTAGGAGCATGAGGATTAGACCTATTAAACAAATGGAACAGATATATGAGAGAAATAAAAGACAGAAACACAGAACAGCACAGGGAGGGAAATT
>NW_004949111.1:1605665-1606860 GCF_000317375.1 Microtus ochrogaster
TTTTTTTTACTTTTTCCCCAGTAGTCATAGTTTCCTCTAATTAGCAATGACAGTTTTGTCATTTGTCTTTCTTAGCAGCTCCTATCTCACTTTGCTGTTAGAATTAAAAAGAAAAGTGCTGTTAGCAAGTACTGAGCATGCAAAATCTTTTTTAAGATATCTAAATTGTCTGGTGACCAAAGACTTGTAAGCAAACTAAAATTTCCCTAAGGTATGTATTCCACAGGTATGTAAATGTGTGCTATTCCATTTGCCACCCGATCCAGATTCAAGAAGGAAGGACATTTTATTGGGAGACATGGAAAGTTACTCTCTGCCTGGAGAAAGTCAAACCTTTAAATTATTTTAAAGTGCCCATAACTCCCATCCTTATACTTTTCTGGAACCCTGAAAGAAAGGCAAGATCATGGATCTTTGAGCACAAGGTCAGCATGGTCTGCAAAGTGAGTTCCAGGACAGCCAAGGTTACACAGAGAAACAGTGACTCAAAAAAACAAAAAACCAAACAAAAAAGAAACGACCATCCTTATTTTAACCTTAAAATTGTTAATGATTAAATATATTCTCCACATGAGATTTATTTATTTTGTTATATCTATGTTAATCTAACTTCAATATTTGTGTATAAGAAATAAAAACAGTGACTGTTTATATTTAATATGTAACATTCATGAATCCCATGGGATTCCTGCCCTTCATGAGAAAGGATTGTTCATTCATTGAGATGAGCTCACCAAAGGTAGAAATTAACCAAGTCGTTTTGTTCCTATCATTTTGTGACATCATCAAAATAGCGAGACTCATAAAACTTCCCAGTACCACTAAGTCCTCAGGAAGCTGCTGTATTCCTAGAATTCATTCTGCCACTTCCAGTCAGTCAGTGTAACGGCGTAAATGAATGCAGACAGAATGTAATAATATATACAGCTTTAATGGGGAAATAGACTTACATTACCACAGGTTCCCGCGGAGAACAGGAAGCAGAAGAAGGAGCAGCTGGGAGCACGCTCGCAATCTTTATAAGTAAAAAATATCCTCATGGGACCCCCGACCCCTCCCAGCAAGGTGATTGGCTGGGTCTCCCCTACAAGTCAGTAACATCAAAATCTTTTTATGATTTCTATTTGAGTTGTACCTCTTTGAATGTTTGGTAGGGTCATAAAATTAGGAGATACACAGACTACAACACCGTCTC
>NW_004949111.1:1606960-1610386 GCF_000317375.1 Microtus ochrogaster
CTAGAATTCATTCTGCCACTGCCAGTCAGTCAGTGTAACGGCATAAATGAATGCAGACAGAATGTAATAATATATACAGTTTTAATGGGGAAATAGACTTACATTACCACAGGTTCCCGCGGAGAACAGGAAGCAGAAGAAGGAGCAGCTGGGAGCACGTTCACAATCTTTATAAGTAAAAAATATCCTCGGGGGACCCCCGGCCGCTGCTAGCAAGGTGATTGGCTGGGTCTCCCCTACAAGTCAGTAACGTCAAAATCTTTTTATGATTTCTATTTGAGTTGTACCTCTTTGAATGTTTAGTAGGGTCATAAAATTAGGAGATACACAGACTACAACACCGTCTCTATTGCTATTTAATAAATTTAATACATTTCCTATAAAGGACTAAAGAGGTTTATTTAATTTTTGCTAATTACATTTATGTTTTAGTTCAATATTTAATAACTTTTTAAGAATTTCAAGTAATATTTTTGAACATGTTTGTTTCCTCTTTCAACTCCTATGAACTTTTGTTTTACATTCTTTTTCCTTGAGTACATTCAGTTTGTGTTGCCCAATTACCTTGTCTTGCCCTGTCATGTGGACTATGTGCCATGGGTCCCATTTCCCTCTCCAAGAAGTTATCAAATAGCAGTAGCTTTTCCACTTCTGGTGGTATTTCAAGTCCACCTTTGCCACATCTACATTAGGGTTCTCTCTGTATTGAACTTGTGAACATCTTATACATATTGTCACAATTACTGTGAGTTCATACGTATAAATATAATTTTATCTCTGAAAAACAGGTTATTTGATGTGACCTAGGGTATATGGCTCCCAAAAGCTTTCTCTTCTCTCTTCTGAAAAGACCCATGAGTGTTAACCTCAGTATATTTTTTAAATATTTTTAATGGAGGGTTTATTACATTATATTAGAGATGGGAGATTGACAAAATAAGCCATGTGAATAGATTTATTCTTACAAGGGACATTTATTTTGGAGATAAATTTTAAAATTCTTCAAGAATATGGCAGTAAAAACAACTAATAATTTAGAGACAAAATAACCAATGCCAGATGAGTGCAGATTTTCTTCCAACAATAAATGATGTTACAAAGCAAAATGAATTCTCAGATAGGCAATGGCTTTGAGACTATATCATACACACGACCTTTATAAATATAATTACCCAAAGATGTGTTCCAACTGAGAAATTGATTAAATATTAATGTCATGTCAAGAAAAGTAGTATAAAAGAACAGCTGATGAGCCTTAAAAGTCAATGAATTGTGGAAAATTGAACATATAATATTGCCAACATAAATGATTGTCAAAAAAATCTTGAAAAAAACTGTTATATGTCAAAAACCAATAGTTTTTCAAGAAATGGTTTATATTCCTTGATTAAATTAACTTTTTTCAGAACTAGGGGATGCGAGGGTAAAAATTAAGTGCTCTAAACTATATAAGATAATGAAAATAGTAATATTTCAGACTTTCTTTCCAAATGAGTGGTAATATTGGTAATTTCTATAAAAATACATCTGTAATTTTTAAATGCTGATTATTTTTTAAATTTAGAATTAGAATCTAGTGGTTCTAAATATATACATTGCAGTTTATTGGAATACAGGCCAATAATTATAAAGTCTTTCCAAACAATTTTTGGAATTACATATTTATCATGCTACATGATAATAACATAGCTGTATGTTTTACAAGAGGTCTAACTTTTCTATCTCTTAATACTTTACCTTAATACAATATATCTATATTAGTGTGACAGTTCTCTCAATGAAATAATTAGGACACAATACCTGCCAGGAGGTAGTTTTTAATAGATCAACTATACAAATATAAGTGAGATTTTAAAAACTACATGTTTTGTGAAAATCATCTTGAGATTTTTTTTTGTTTGTTTTTCAAGACAGGGTTTCTATAGCTTTGGAGCCTCTCCTGGAACTTGCTATTGTAGACAAGAGACAAGGCTGACCTCAAACTCACAGAGATCCTCCTGCCTCTGCTTCCCGAGTGCTGGAATTAAAGGCGTGCACCACCACCACCCGACTTGTTTTTTGTTTTATTCAAACATGCTGAACACTCTAGAAAACTGTTAGTATTTCCATGTCAACCATTTTCATCATTGTCTTTACAGTGTCAAGCAGGGAATTTAAATATATATGACAATGGAACAAGCTATGAAATTAATTTTAGATTAAGAATTTATTTTACAGATAATTGAGATAATCTATGGCATCTATTTTATCTGCCATGTTCCCCCACTCTATTCTATTATATAAAGCTATCACAGGTTTTTGTAATCTTGACACAAACCCAGACATATCTGGGAAGAAGGAATCACAATTGAGATTGAGTCAGATTTGCCTAAAGATATCTGTGTGTGGTGTTTCTGGTTTCCTAAGTGATGTAGCAAAGTCCAACCCCCAATGGAGGGTGCCACACTTAGCCAGGTGGTCCTGGGTTGTTTAAGAAAGATAGATGAGCTAGTCAATAAGTAGCCTTTCTCCATGGTTTCTTTTTCAGCTCCTTCCTCTGCTTCTGTTTCTGCTTCAGTTTCTGCCCAGACTTCCCTAAATGATGGACTTAATTGGAAGAGTAAGCACAATAAACCCTTCTAGATCCACATTGTTTCTGGCTATGGTGTTTATCACAACAGAAAAGAAACTGAAACAAAATTTCTCCATAAATTATTTGAAAGTTGTATGATTCCTTAACTTGATTTATATATGATTATAAAGTTTGTTTAGTCTTTCATTTGATATTCTGTGAATCCTATTGTCAAGATTCCTTTTTCCTCTTTCTATAGAGAGTAATTCCTTGAATCACAGATACACATGATAATATATTAAACAAGTTTTCTTATTTTGTAATGCGTATGGTTTTATATTTTATTAGTATAGAAAACAATTAATACAATTTGCTACTCAAAGGAACTTACTTACTTCCCACCTCCAAATTTAGTACAACAAAATAATTTGAAGTTACAAGTTTTTAGACTAGGCATTTTAACTCATGTCTTTAATGCCAGCACTTGCAGACAGAGGCAATTGGTTCTCTGTGAATTCAAGGCTGACGTAGTCTCCATAGTGAGTGCCAGGCTAGCCAAAGATACACAATGAGGCCTTGTGTCAAAAATAAAGTAAAATGAAATAAGGAAAAATAGAGTATTATTTGTTGAATCTGAGCACCAGAGTATCTGGAAAGTTATGATTAGCTTAAAGTTAACATAAGGCATAAATACTTTTAGACAAAGTCTACATATTTTTATGTACACTGAGACTTTTTTTTGGAAATTAAAAGCAAAATAATCAGCCAAATAAACTAGTTGTATATGGACTCATCTAGACCCATCTGTGGTTATAGGGTTACTAGAAATTTTGTGGAGCCACACTTGTAACATGTCCCACCTAAGCTAACAAAAA
>NW_004949111.1:1610486-1616422 GCF_000317375.1 Microtus ochrogaster
ATATTTGTTGGAATTAAAAAAAAATAACCTCCAGGACAGGCCAAATATAAATCTTGGTAATTTCCTAAAGGAAGAAAATGGAGAATAGGAGAAAATGATGCTGTTTGAGTTAGAGAATGATAACTAACAATGCAATTTGGAGAAGCACCCATTTGGTAGAAGGAGAGAAACTGTTTCAGTGAAAGAGTAAGAAAATAGAATTCTGTGAAAATATGTCCAGGTTGTGACTAAAATACAAATAGGATAAAAAATATAAAAGAAGATACAGGAAAATGTTATATGTTTGTATAAGTCAAAAAAGCAGGAAGTAGTAGTCAAGGCCTATGGCTATGGCTTCATAAGGGACTATACCAAGCATGGGCTTTCTCTAAAAGAAAATAATAATTTTAAATTGAAGGGATGATTATTCCTGCTTTTCATAGCTTGAGGTCACTTAACCTTCCAAATGAATCGTCTTTTGTCAGCCTAGCTTGGAATATGTCTCCACTCAGGGCAAGAGATAGAGCTTTATGATCTGGGAAAAAGTAAATTGGCCCTAAGTGGATTCAACATAAACCTAGTAAAAAGTATTCTCCTTTTTAAAGAAGTGTCTCCCAAATAATTGAGGAGATGGATTATCTTTGGGTAATAGGCATAATTTATTTTTTCCTTGAAAATCTAGAAAGCATATTATAAAGCTTTCACTAGAAAGCAATAGTATTTGGATTGAAATTTCAGTAGGTTATGGTGCTCATTTAGAGAGAAATATGAAAACAGCTTTATTCTGTCTTTCCTAACCACAGAACGGAATATACTCAGAAATTGTTGAATCCAGAGTCACTGCCTCTACCCTTCCTACTCAATTTATGCTGCCAATTCACATCAGTATTGGGAACATTTCTGATCACTGTGATTAAATTTTTGATAAAAAAAAACAACTTTTCTTTGGTTCATGTTTTGTATATCGTTCATCATGGCAAAGGAAAGCCGGTATGACAGATTTGCTGCTGTAGAATAAACAGCTTTCTCAAAAATGTTCTCCTTCAATCAAAGAAGTTTTGTATCCCTTTGATAGAAACCACTGTTTAAGCACTTTCCTACAATATTTCTGGTGCTACAAGATGAACCAGAATTGTCCTCTGCATTTCTTTCCCATGTATTAAGTTCAACTATTTCACAAATATCCCTGCGCTTTTTGTTGAATATTAAAAATTTAGGCCATTGTGCTACATGACTTGTGGCTAATCATGCTTTTTCACTATCAGGCACTCTTAACTGAAAGAATAGCATCTTAGAATATATACACACACACATAGGAAAATAATCCAACATACCTACCCATACTAATCTAAAGTTGAGTATTTCTCCAACTTACCTTTTGTGACATTGGTCATTCTAACATTCTTTTGTTGTTTATATATATACTTCTATGGCAACAGTGAAAACTCTGGGTTATTTTAAGAAGTTATTAAATGGTCCAAGAAACAAGAATTTTGTCTACTTTCATTAAGGTAGCTTAATGACATGTAACATTTCAGTATGATCCTGCTGTGAATGAGTTTTATGTTCCTGTGCTTATAATGAACATCTGGTGAAAGGCACTTGAAGTCTTCTATAATCAAAAAGAAAAGGCAATAAAATGTTTGGTGTGCCCTTTACTCAATGACTTTAAATCATTTTTTTCTTAATCACTAAATCTACAAAAAACTTTTTAAATGATGACTATTTGAAGCCAGGAAAAAATGTCAACTCATAAATACTAAACTCATTAATTATAATGTTTAATGGAATGTTTTCTGTTAATGAGCAACTCATTCAAACAGCTAAATTTTTCTTTGATCTGTAAATAAACCATTAAATCTAAATGTTTGTTAAGATAGATGTATCTTTAATTCAATTTTATCTTTTTTGTGAAAAAATTCCCAGAACTTTAGGAAATATTCTTAAATTACAGCTGTCCTTTTGGTTTATGAGAATTATTTTTCTAAAATGATTTAGAGGACATTTCATTTAATATTGAATTTTAAAATAATAGTTCACTAGAATACCACCTCACCCAATTTATGTTCCTTTACTACTTTCCTACCAAAATTATGTATTAATAAATTAATATTACTTGAATTGTTTGTGGAAATATGCTTTATGCCTTTATGCTACATACTTTTAGTGGTCATTAAAATGGATTATAATGATACAGGCTCAAAGTTATATGCTATTACATGAAAAGCTAAAGTTGATTAATAAAAATTTAACTTTTGCTTGCTATGTAATAATATATATAGAACTTTACAAATCCAAATAAATGTTATTTCTTCTCAGCTTTGTCGTTTCATAATTAGGTTTGTAAATTATAGCATCTTTAACCATTACCTTAAAGTGTTACTTTTGTAACAGGTCCTAAATATTTGGGAATTGTTTAAATTCGTTATGATCACATGGAATTACTGCATGAAAACTTTGAAGTATTTAGTTAACAGAGGTTTATGATCTACCTTACTAAGGAAATTGTCTATATGCATATGAGCACCAACTATTTTCTTAGTATTTTATAGGACATTTTTACTTGATTTTCACTCAACAAAGTACTCAGAAAAATCACTAAGAATATATTTTTAGAATACAATTAGAATTCAAAGTGTTTCTGAACATATTTTACAATAAAAATTAAATAAATTTACAATGTATGAAGCTTACTGTTTTGGCACATGCCTTTAATTCCAGCACTTGGGAGGCTGAGACAGACAGGTCTTTGTGAGTGGAAGCAAGTTTACAAAATATAATAAGTTAAGCCTAGTTCCTTTTAGCATCTTTAAATGACATTGCAAAAGAAAAAAAAAAGCTGAGTGATACATTTTACCAGCTCTAGATGCAATGTTTCTATATATTCCCTGGAAGATAATCTCTCCAACAATCGTGGAACTAAATTTACATAAAAAGCAAACCCATGCCTCATTATGCCAATAGCTGACTTACAACAGAAATTTATTTCCCACTTTTGAAAGATATCAGTAGTTAAAAGTAGGAAAATTTCTGATGCATGGGAGGACACTTCCGGGCTGCTGACAGAGGGAATTCATTCTGTCTTATCTGTAGACTAGGCAATGAATTTCCTTAAAGAATGTGTCATGTAACATAAAGAAATCAATTGTCTTTGCCCCTAGACCCATAACTTGTCTTAAAGCTGACAGGCTAGCAGAGATGAAATAGTGATAGAAAGAGTGGTTGATGAAGTTATGCTGTACCAGTAAATATTTTTTTTTTATTTTTTAAATTATTTTTAATTATTTCCACTTCCTCCCCTCCTCACATTCTACTCCCACTCCCCCACTACCCCTCCTCCCTTCCCCTCCAGACTTAAGAGAGGGCAGGGTTTCCTGCCCTGTGGGAAGTCCAAGGCCCTTTCACCTACATCCAGGCCTAGGAGGCTGTGCATCCATATAGACTAGGGTCCCAAAAAAGCCAGAACATGCCATAAAAACAAGTCCCAGTGCCTTTATCAGTCAGCCCCCAATTGTCAGCCACAATCAGAGAGTCTGGTTTAATCACATGCTCGTTCAGTCCCAGTCCAGCTGGATTTGGTGAGCTCCTACTATATCAGGTACATTGTCACAGTGGGTGGACCAACCCCTCGGGGTCCTTACTTCTTTGCTCATCTCCCTCCTTCTGCTCTTCAACTGGACCTTGGGAGTTCAGTCCAGTGCTCTGATGTGGGACTCTGTCTCTATCTCCATCCATCCCCGGACAACGTTCTATGGTAATATTCGAGATATTCATCAATATGACTATGGGACAAGACCAGTTCAGGCACCCTCTCCTCTGCTGCCCAAGGACCTATCTGGGGACATCCCTGTGGACATCTGAGATCCCCTCTAGAGCCAAATCTCTTGAAAACCCTAAAATGGATCCCTTAGTTAAGATATCTTCTTCCCTGTTCCTATTTCTGCCCTTCCTCCATCTCAACCCTCCCACTCCCCCAAGCTCTCCCCATTCCATCCCTTCTCCTTTCTCTCTCCCTCACAAATTGGGAGTCAACCTACCTCAGGATCCAGAAATACCACTCTTGGGAATTTCCCCAAGAGATGCCCAATCATACTACAAAAGCATTTGTTCAACTATGTTCGTAGCAGCATTATTTATAATAGCCAGAACCTGGAAACAACCTAGATCCCCTCAATGGAAGAATAGATAAAGAAACTGTGGATCATATACACATTAGAGTACTACTCAGTGGTAAAAAAACAATGACATCTTGAATTTTGCATGCAAATGTATAGAAATAGAAAACACTATCCTGAGTGAGGTAACCCAGACCCAAAAAGATGAATATGGTATGTATTCACTCATTAGTGGACTCTAGCCATAAACAAAGGACATTAAGCCTATAGTTAACAAGCCTAGAGAAGCCAAATAATAAGGTGAACCCAAAGAAGAACATATATACATCCTCCTGGAAATTGGAAGCAGACAAGATTGCTGGACAAAAGTTGGAGGCATGGGGGTGGGGGTAGGGTGAGGGAAGGGGATAGGGGAAGAGAGAAGTGACCAGTAAAGAATTTAATGCATTTCCCCAGTCCAGTCAAGAAATAACTTTAAAACACATATGGGAATGCATTTTAATAGTCTGAGATGATGGTGAAAGGGAGATTAAACTGGATCCAGCTAAATTTACTCTTATAAGTCCACTGAAATGATATTCTAGAATTAATATTGAGGCCAGCAAATTTTTAAAAAATGTACCATGTTTATTTGTTTGGTTGGCTGAATTTGTGAATCAGTAGGCTACTGAGAAAAAGACAGAGATTTTTGAAATTACTGGCCTTGGTGTTGATGAAGGAATCATAAAACTCAAAAATTGAGATATTCTAGTAGATTTGTTGTGTACAATCCAATCCTCCACAATGGGATGTAGGACAAGTTCTAATATGACTTAATAATAAAAGTCCAGAGTCAGATATTGGGGAAAATGCTGAAAGATAGACTGATGAAGGAGAAGAACCATGGTGACCTTAACTTTCTACTGCACAACCTAAAACACACTGAGTCCCTGTTATCACTTCCTCTTTCTGTCCAATGATTCACTTCCTGTCTGTCTGTACAGGCCTCCAGTCCTCTATAATTAGCTAGTGGCTTGCTCTCCTATCTGATCTTCAGGCAAGCTTTATTCATACAAACAACATATCACCACATTTCCCCCATTTTTGTCTAATAATTTTAAAAGGTTATAAGTAATATAAGAAAAACTATATATAGTAAGTACAATAACTATATATAATACATACAGACAATAAATACACTAACAATGTCTAGTTCATTAATAATTGACAAATTCAAAGACCCTGTATCTACTCTATCTTGGTGAATCCAAATGTTCTACCCAATTCATTTTCTATTCTAATTTGCATTACCAAAAACTCTCTTTTTATGTCTCTCAAACTTTTACACTTTACATATCTTTAAAGAATTTATTTTCTGAATCTGTTAACAAGAAAAACTATAAGTATAAAATCATCAACTCCATCAGAGATCCAAGAAGGAAATAATACTACATTAATACGAAGGAAGTATAAGCAGGAGATTTCCAAGGATAGTGAGAAGTAACAGAAACAGCTGGCTGCATGGACATTCATCCAAGTTTCCTTTGAAAGGTTGGGACATCCATATTTGGCATATATGCCTAGCATACCTGACAGACTTTTCTATGGAGCAAGATATTCTGAAGAACTGTCCTACATTGTCTTGGCAAAGTTTGGCAATCATTTCTTTTGGGTCCTACTTGTACAGCTTGGACAATATACTGTCAGCAGTCAAGGCAAGGGCACTTTTTTACCCATTGGTTAACTTTTACCACAAAGAACGTAAACTTTATATCAAGTTTCTTCGATGGCCATTATCTTCTCTGAGGTACATTGGTGCTGCCAGGAACAGATATGTCTCATTGCAATAATAATAAAAAAAAA
>NW_004949111.1:1618447-1619434 GCF_000317375.1 Microtus ochrogaster
GGAGAGAGCCACATTCCAACTCCAAAGCCTACTTTAATTTTTAATTGAACTGGGACTACAAAAAGACCATTTGTATTACCTGTCCATAAAGAATAGCACAAATAAACATTTGTAAAGATTTATGAAATTATATCTTTTTGGAATTGTGATATACAAATAGCCCATTTATTCTTTTTATTAAAACCTTTTTTTTTCCTGGATGAGTTGAAATTCATCTTTGTCTTTAGTCCAGGATTCTTCAGATTCTTCAGTTGGATGAATTTATTTTCTTGAAAAGACAAAAACAAAACTGTTTCTAAACCTCAACTTTTGGAAGGTTTCTTAGGCAAGTTATATCTGATCAAATGAAAAGCATTTGTTAGTTTTAAAGTTAGTTTAAATTGAACAACCATGCTGTTTGACTAAATATTGCATTTCTAATGAAGGGATGTTTCTTGTTCAAATCTAATCTTAATCAGTTTTGATGGCATCCTTAGCTTTTCTTCTTCTGCAGAAATAAAAGCAAAACCCCTTCCTCAATATAACATATATCCTGATTTCCATTCTGGGATCAGCACATCTTTAAATTATACTGGCTGACTTAATTCCATAGTTTTTTCTACTATCCAATGTCTCCCTACAGCATTTGTTCCTTATTATATTGAGACAATTCAAGGTTAACAAAGCATTATGCAATCTATTTCTTGGAGACTTTGTTATTCCTTTCTGCTTATTTAACACATCCTTTAGAGTTCAACTTAATCTTTCTACAACTGCCTGCCCTATAGGATTGTGTAGTATACCTATAATATGCTTTATATTACAGTAAGCAGAAAAAATGTTTCATTTCTAAGAGACATAATCTGGAATATTTTCTGTCTTTATTTGTACAGTTATACCCATGATAATCACAACTTCTAGCAAATGTGTGATTATTGAATCAGTCTTTTCTTAACACAAAGTAGTTGCCCACTAAAAATCTGAATAGGTACCAATGGTGTGATATAT
>NW_004949111.1:1620649-1640574 GCF_000317375.1 Microtus ochrogaster
CTTGTCTAGGATCACTAATTATAGGCTCAATGTCCTTTGTTTATGGCTAGTATATGGTACTGCAATTTCTGCTGGGTCCATTCCTGCTAATTTACAAATTCTCAATTTTCCTTTTAGAATTAACTCGGAGATCTTTTCCATATAAGTTTTTAATTTTTTACTCACTTTATGTGGTAAAAGATCCAGTCTAAGATAATATTTTCTCTCTGCAATAAAATTTCTTTAGGAGAAGGTTTAGATGGTAAAATGATGAGAATGCATTTAAACTTAGACCAACAAGATCCATATGAGCAATCTGTAATTTCTCTTTCACAAAAGCCAATTCTCTTTTGGCTTCAGCTGATAATTTCATGGGACTATTTAAGTCCTTTTTACCATCTAAGTTTTTGTTTAAATTAATCAGTTAATCAGGTTTTATACCAATAGTAGGCTTTAGATTGGAAATGTTTCCTAGCAATCTTTGAAAGTCACTAAGATTCTGCTATTGATCTTTGCTAATTTGTACATTTTGGGGTCTAATTTTTCATAAACCTGTTTTATAGCCTCAGTAATCAATAGAATTTCCTCCGCATTTTTTTCTGGGGTGATTTGTAATCCACCGCAATGCAAAATTTTCTTTATTTCTTCACTTATTCTTTCTAAAATATCTACATTTGAATCAGCTAATAGAATGTCATATATGTAATAGTAAATAAATATAGACTGAGGATATTGCTTATGGATTATTATCATCCAGAGTAGTATGGTTTATTAATATAAGCATTAGGTTTTTTATATGTTCGGGGAAGTAATTTCCTTTATGGTTACAGAAAATGATTGACCCAAATTTGGCAAGTGGGCCTCTGAGAGGGCCCTCAAGGAGGTTTCCAGCTGCAAAACATTACTTTGCCTGTTTCGTGTTGACCTACATTCATTTGTATAATGTCTGCCTAAGACACACCTTCTCAATAACCCAAAAGGGAGAGGTATTCTTTTTGAACCATGCTTAGAAAAAAAAATTGTTTCTAGGAATGACCTGTTTATAATCCCTTTTTAGGTGACTATATTTGCCACAGTTGAAGCATGTGACAATTCAATTTTTCTTCAAATCTCTGAAAATTACTGATCTTGCCTTTAAAGGACTAATTATTGTTTTGCATTGAGAATAAGCATTTTCAAAATCCAGAGATTTAATTATTATGTGACTAACTTCTGAATCTGTTATCATTCTATTTATTTCTGAAGTCAGTCTTTGTACAAAATTCATGAAGGCTATGTGTCATACATTTGGTTTGTGATCATCATATAGAGATTGCCTTTGTACATCAGCATAATCTCCCTCTCCAAGAAGTTGGTCTTGAAAGATTTCCATACCTCTAGCCCTACTTTGTTGTTCACTGCTCTTATTCTTTTCTTTAAACCAGTTCATCCATTTTAATTGAGGACCAGACTATAAGACTGCTTTATCAAAGTCTCTCCAGTTTCTAGGGATAATTTCATTACAAGTTGACATTTGCTTCAGAAAAGGTGAATGGAAGCCATATGAGACTATTGCTTTCTTGAATTTCCTTAAATCTAACATTTCCACAGGAGTCCATTTAACTCTTGCATAGCCTTGGAGGTATCTATAATTCGGAAGTTCCTGTAAGATGACTATATAAAATAAAATGGGTTATTTGAAAATGTTAGGCTGTTCCTCTATAACCTTATAATGCAGTGCTGAAATTGATTCTCCATTAAATTCACTTGTCTGGATCTGAATATCTCTATGACTTTTTAATTTTTTAAAATCTGTTTCTTAGCACTCTTATTAATGAACTTTTTCAGTGAAAAAATAAAAATGATAAAATTGATAATGTTTATAATTGACATTATATAAGTTATCTATATGAGTTATTTTCTTATTTAATTGTTCCATTTTAAATTGTCCAGCATTTATCATATGGAGAACTAAATCCCTTTAGAGTGTTTCCAATTTTTTAACATGGGGAAAAGACTGTGTCTTTTAACTAGTTTGTCCATTTAACAAATCCCAATTGTCCTACCAAAGCTGCTGGCAATGTCCATGAACTGTGAGACATAGCACATCTGTGCAGGGAACACAGGCAATAAACAACCTGGCTGAGGATATCTGTGGCTGCTAGTGTGCAGCTGTGGGTGGCAGCCTAATGAGAGAGGGTATAAGAAAATACTGTAGCCCATGGTGGAAAGATAGAAGGGCTCTCTTAAAAACACACAGGGCACTGTGCTGAAAAAGCACATATGTTTGGGGGCTGTCTGAAAGCATAGCTAGCCCTTCCAGAGTAGGTAAGTCTTGTGGTGTTTTGAGTCCATGTGCTTCTGGAGTTTGAGTAGCATCTGGAGACTCTTTCAAAGAGGCTACAGTAGGAAAATCCCAAATTCGTTCAGAGTCAGGCAAAAAGGAAAAGAAAGCCTAGCTGGGCATGGCAGAAGACCTGTGTGCAGCTCCTGGGGGAGCTCCACTTATAGCTCTGGCCTGTGTCAGTGGCTAAAAGCCACAGGCAAGAGGCTTTTTGTCAATTCTTATGCCACATTGGGTGCCAATATGGAGTACAAGTTCTAGCATGTTTTCATAATAAAAGCCCAGAGTCAGATATTAGGGAAAATACTGAGAGATCAGAGACATGAAGAAGCAATACCATGACCACCTTATTTCTTCATTTCACAGCCAAAAAGAGATTGAGTTACTGTTTCCTCCTGCCTTATCACTTTGTCTCTCTGCCCAGTCATACCATTCCCTGTCTATCTGTACAGACCAGCAGACCTCTATGATTAGCTAGTGGCTAGCTCTGCACTGGTATCTTCAATACAAACTAGATATCACCAAAATGGGAAAGCCCAGAAGAAAAAATTAAGTATTAAGATAATTTTACTTTGATTTATTTATATTACTATGTATGCTTTTATTATTTATTTGAGAAGTTTATACATCAGCTTTGTTTTCATTATTTGTATACCACTTTCTCCTCCCTTTCATGCATACTCTATTACCTCTCAATTCATAATGTAGTTTTATTTTACTCTATTTTTGACATTTTAAATGTGTATTTTATTTGTTATTTTAAAAATTTCATACATATGTACAATATATTTTATCTTATTTAATACCCACTTTATCTCAACTCCTCCCAGACCAGATCTACCAAAATGTACCCCCCAATTTGATGTTTTCTTTTTGATTTGAGGAATTTATATATCATTACACTGTATTTTAATCCCTGCAATGCTCCTCTCTTCCCCTCTAATTTCTCCCATTTCCCTCCCCAACAATCCTCCCCTTGAATTCATAAATTATTTGCCTATATGTATTTTTGTTACACATGCACACACTCACACATAACCTACTGAGTTCAGTTAGTGTTGTTGTTATTTGCATTATTATTTGTATTTTAGACTGTCTCAATTTTATAATTATCATATTTGTATAATAATTATGTTTATATTTGTATTTTATAATGACTGTCTCATTTTTATAATTATTATTAAATTTATTTTTAAACAATCTTTTTTTCATTTTACATTCCTATCCCCATTCCCACTTTCTCTTCTCCTCTCACTCTTCCCAACTACCACCACTCCAAACCCCAATTCACTCCTTCCAGAGAGCAAGGCTTACCAAGGGGAGTCAACAAAGTCTAACATCACTTTGAGGCAGGACCAAGGCCCTCCCCATTATATCTAGGCTTCATGAGACCAGTCTAAGAGAAGGAGGAGTGATAATATGGGCAAAGGGGTCATGACCATAATGGGGATACCCACAGAAACAGCTGGCTTGAGCTAGTGAGCGTTCACTTACTCTGGACTGATAGTGGGAGAACCTACATAGGATCAAACTAAGCCAACTGAATTTCGGTAACAGTTGTATGGGTTGGAGAGTCTGTGGGGCCACTGGCAGTGGGACCAGGATTTATCCCTAGTGCTTCAATTGGCATTGTGGAGCTCATTCTTTTAGAATGCGTACCTTTCTCAGCCTAAATATAGGGAGTAGAACATCATTCCTGGCTCAAAGTCATACATCTTAGATTATTGTCTTATACTCATATACAAATACCCACAATTCTAAATAAATACAAAAAATATAACCTACTGGTTCATTTAGTGTTCTTCATATGCCTATGTGTATATAGATAACCACTTGGAACTGCATAACCTATCATGAGCTCATCCCTGGAGAAGACTGATTCTCCCTCTCTTAGAAGACATTAATAGCTTGCAGCCTTTTCAATAGGGGTGTTGGCATGTTAATTGTTGTCATTTTGAGGGTTTTACTTATATATAACCATATGGGTCAGAATACACTGGGTGCAGATTCCATATCAAATAGAGAAGACTTTATCTTACAACAGACATTATATTCTAGTTCTCTGGATCTTATAATCTTTCAGCTTCTGCTTCTGTGGTGTTCCTTGAAGCTTAAATCTAGGGGTTGTATTGTAGATGTATCCATTGGGAATTGATACCCCATGGTCAATTGTTCACTACATTTTGACAAGTTGTGGATTTCTGCTTGGTCTCTGCTACCAAACTGTCTTTATTTTGTTTAACCTAAATTTAAGTTTTATCTAAAAATAATCATATCATCTCTCATGTAAAATTCATATATTATATGTAATACATGAATATTCTAGTGGATCTTTTTAATGTAATTTAATACTTTTGTTTGATACTATATATAACTTAGACAAACAAAAGTATCTGTTGAATGAATGAATTGGATATCTTCCCTCAATAATCAATTACTCAAAGTAGCAAACATCTTGTCACACATTAATTGCCAGGTATTTTTATAAAGATATATGATATTTTGGCCCTATATTTAGCTTCTGAATATTATATGTAAATATTTTTAAAGGCTTAACATGAACAAAAGAGACAAGTATAACAGGAAATATAATTTTTAAATAATTTTAGTTGCATAAAATATAACTTTACACATACCACCAAAAAGAAAACAATACCTCACATATACAAAGGACACTACCTGACATGCTAAAATTATTATTGTCTGATAGAAGTGGCTTGTAAATAGCAAAAAAAGGGCAAAACTGAAGGGTGAAGTGTCAGAAATACTAGAAATTCCTTTTTTAAATTGCAGTAGAAAGATGGTGAATGACTCAAAATATATTTTATGGATTCTCAGTTAATAGGCTCTTGTATTTTGATGTTATAACTGGGTTATAGACTGAGTGATTTGTAAGGAACATAATTTATTTGGCTCATAGTTCTAGGGGTTGATAAGTTTAGGAACAAGATGCTTGTATCTAGCAGGTATCTGCCTGCTACATAATAAAGCATAATATAATGTATTGAATATCATAAAAGAGGAGGAGAGAAAAGGATCTTTTTAATCAAGATCCCACCTCAAAGAAAGCACAAGCTACTATGATGATGATATAACCTCTTTATGAATGAGGTAACTACAGCTTGATGTCTCTCTCCTGACATAACAATATGGTGTCTTGTATCAAGTTTTGGAGAATAAACAAGAGCAATGTTAATAGTTGTTTTGCTTTGGGGGAGTCTAAGAAAGTCCACTGATTTATCACTACAAACAAGATAATCTATGGGCTTAAATTTAATATTCTATTGCGCCTGGTGTTGTCACTCCCCCTCTCTATATAGTAATTCCATTACATTCTTTTTATTAGTGTGTGTGTGTGTGTTTTAGGAAACTTCTATATCAATAGGTTTCCATATGAATTTGTCATACAGATCTTCAGTGTTTGTTATCTTTCCTCATTTCTGCTCCTGTACTTTCCCTTCCCATTCCAAACTCTATTTAATACTCTCTGCCCCAGTATTTCCCTTTAATGACCTTACTACTAAAAAAAAAAAAATGTTTGCAATTGCTGACTAGGTTTCTACATGAGATTCTAGGGTGCTATTAAAGCCACCACAAAGGTTAAATATCTTAAAGGAGGCCAACTTTAGAATGGTTAGGAAAAAGAGTAGTGACAGTTCCTCTTCTATTGAATGTGACAGAACTCTACAACCAAGGCAACTTACAAAAAGAAAACATTTGATTTTGGACCCATGGTTCTAGGACACCTAATCAGAAACCATTTGGCAGAGAGAGAGAATTGGGAATGGAGTAGATTTTGAAACCACAAAGCCTGCCCCCAATGATATATGTCTTTCAACAAGATTACAAGCCCCTAATTTTTCTTATCAATTGGGAACCAAGCATTCAAATCTGTGAGTCTTTGGAGGACATTCTCATTCAAATAACCACAAGAGTTAAGGGTTGAAATTCATGAACTTGAGAGATGAATATAAAAAGATCAGGAGTTCAAGGCCATCTTCAGTTATCAAATAGTTTTTCCTTATCAGTGTTTTATCGCTGTGAAGATATATCATGACCATTGCAACCCTTATAAAAAAAGCATTTAATTGGGCTGGCTTACATCCAGAGGTTTAATATGTTATCACCACGGCAGGGAGAGAATGAGAAACTTTTAATAATGGTACAATCTTTACATACTGGTAATGAGAAGTTAGCTGAAGGATTCAAACCATTGAAAATGATAACCTTAATTTGACAGGCAAAATTCAATCCATGTCAATGGGTTATAAAACCTTAAAAAATGATACTGAGATATTATCTGAAAAGATTCATGCTGTTTAAATTGACAATCAAAATCTTTTTAAAAGTTATGATAAACTAGCATATAGAACATGCCTCCTGGAAGGCAACCTACATGCCATCCAAAAAAATCTCCAATGATGCAAGGATATAATTAATGGAAAAATTGAAGAACTTGGAGTCACATGTGTAGAATGAGAACCAGAAATTAATTGATTTGTTGAAATCATTAGAAATATTCACAGGTCAAGAGATTCAGACATTACAAAACACAGTGATAAAAATATTTGAATAAATTAAACTTGTCAGAACTGATTAAGCAAGGAGAGGAGGTACATGTAAAACACAATAATAAAGATTTAACATCACCACTACTTCTCAGAGTCAGAGATGCTTTACCAAGTGTTTTAGCTACTTATCCTGCTACTACCTCTGTAAAGCCAGCAAATACTCAATACTCAAGAGGGTATAGAGAAATGGAAACCTATAATATGAAAGATCTAAAAGATATTGACCATGCAGTAGTATCTTATGATATCCATTCACCATATTTTAGGGAGGTGGTAAATATATGTGCTCAAAGAAATAAAATGACTCCATATGATTAGTCTCAACTGTACTAGAAGATGGTCCATAGCTACAGTAGATGTGCTTTTGGAGAGAGGAAGCCAAGGCCCTTGAACATCAAGATACAGCCAGAGAATTTGAGGACTTCCAAGATCAAATTCTTGCTGAGGCCCATTATGCTGATCCAGATAGTCAGGCTACATACAATGAATACATCTTGTCCCTCTGCTGTGGAGCAGGCTTGAATACATGGGACAACATTTAAGAACTAAGAAGAAGAAATAAATCATACAATATACTAAGGTCATACAAGGACCAAGAGAACACTTTAGTGACTTTTTACAAAGATTAGCTACAGCTGTACAAATAGGGGTAACAAATCCAGAAGCTAGATGGGTACTTACTGAATCACTGACTTTTGAAAATGCCAATTTAGAATGTAAAAAAATACTTTCGCTTTTAAAGTTCAGATAAATGAACCATGCATATAGCTAATGTTGAGTCATATGATTATAATGCTGAAGCTTGGGTAGGAGAAGTGATTTACAAAGGTATGAAGAGACATCAAAATACCAAATGTTTTAATTGTGGGATAATAGGCCATCTGAGACAGAGTTGTAGACAGGGCATTACTAGATAGAATGTTTCTTCTGGGAATGAGAAAAAAAATAAAAGGCCTCAATCTTCTGGGTTATGTAGAAGATGTGCCAAAAGACAACATTGGAACAATTGCTGTGGATCAACAAGAGACAAACAAGACAACCTTTTACCATTTGGAAATTGCTGAGGGATCATCTCACAGGCTCCCAAGTCAAGCTTGGTCCAATCATTTCTAGTCACTGTGTAGGACATACCTCTTCAGAAATTAGGAAATCTAATGCCTGCTAGGAAAAAAAAAACATACCACAATGGATAATAGAATAATCATAGAGGATGAATCAAACAATCCAGTAGAAATTTGAAAACATATATTTACCAAACTTCTATAAATGATCAAAGATGAAAGCTGAGAGTACAAATAAATAGCATTGGAAAAATCATTGGACATGAGTGCAGATGTGACTATTATTACTCCAGAATTATGGTAACTAATTTTGCCTCTTCAGGAGGCAAATGTTCAATTCCTAGGAATTGGAACTCTATCTCAAGCAAAACAAATCATGAGATGGGTTAAATGCATAGGTCCAGAAGGAAAGAGAGAAATACTGAGGCCATATGTGGTTAATATAGCAGTGAATCTATTGGTCATGATCTATAGTAGCAATGGAATACTCAGATTGACATGACTTCAGAATCAGAAATAGACCATAAATCAACTCATGATTCTGGAAAGGGTATATTCAGGAACTATAAAAAACAGTTCGAACCATTCTGCCTGTACAAAACACAAAACAACAACTAAAAAACATTCAAAGGTACCAATGACCCTACCTTTAAAACAGTTAACTAAGAAGACTTTATGTGTGAAACAATGGGCTTTAATAATGGAGAAACTGCAGGCTTTAGAACAGCTGGTACAGGAGCAACTAGATGTTCAGCATATTGAAGAATCAAACAGCTCTTGGAATTTTCCTCTATTTGTTTTGAAAAAGGAATCTTGAAAATGAAGAATGGCAACAGATTTAAGATCTGTTAATAAGGTATTCAACCAATGGATCCTCTACAATCTGGAATTACTGTGCCTTTCCTATGCCTAAAGGATAACCTCTTACAGTTATTGACTTCAAAGATTGCCTCTTCACTACATCTTTGCAAGAAAAAGACAGAGAGAAATTTGCCTTCACATGGCTTAGTTATAATAATTCTCAACCATTTGAGAGCTATCAATGGAAGGTCCTCATGTGGTGAAAGTTAAATTACCATCTGCCAATATTTTGTAAGTCAGTCATTGGAAATGATATATAAGCAATTTTCTGGACCTATAGTTTACCATTACATGGAAGACATTTTGCTATTTGATTCAAATGTAGATAATTTAGAAAGAGTATTTACAAAAGAAAAGAAAGTTTTGCCTTTTGGGGATTACAAATTGCTCCAGGAAAAAAATAAAAAGAGGAGATTTCATTAATTATTTAGGTTAGTAACTAGGTTTACAAAAAAATAAAACACAAAAAGTACAAATTAAGAGAGATTGATTCCAGACTCTTAATGACTTCCAAATATTGATTTGACACACTTCCAATCTATACACCACAATTGGGACAGGTCCTGATCAACTGATTTATATAAATAATCCTTAGATGGTGAGAAGGACATAGTCCCATGGAAATATCAACTGAAGCTGAGACAGAATTGACTTTGATTTTATAAAAACTGCAAGAGGCATATGTTGATCATGTGGATTCAAATCTTAACTGCATTCTTGTCAATATTACCCTCCAAATATTCCTGTACAGGAATTTTAATACAGAGAGAAGATATTGTCTTAGAATGGATCTTTTTACCATAGAAACCTATGAAAAATATAAAATCTTATGTGGAAAAGTTCTCTGAGATAATTCTAAATGAAAAATTGAGACTTTGTTAATTAGCAAGAATAGATCCACCAGAAATTGTAGTACCATTAACTAACTAATGATGAAACTGACAAATTATGGGAAGAAAGTGAACCCTGGCAAAGAGCTTGTAGTAATATTTTAGGAGCGATTAGCAACAACTATGCTGAAAGTGAGAGAATTTGACATATAAATAGAACTAATTGGATCTTTCCTTATGTTGTATGAAACATACCAATAACTGGAGCCCCATTATTTTATACTGATATAAATAAATCAGGAAAGGCAGGATATAAGGAAAAATCTGCCAAACCTTACCAATAAAAATGATCTATCAGATACTCTGGACCTTAGCTAAAATTGGTTGCTCCAATCTTGCAAATGATATTTTAGATTGCCCAGGTAGTCAGTTGTCTCTGTCATTTCTTGCACCTTTTGGAAAGTTGCCTGATTACACTGCCTGCTTATTCAGGTAATATTATTACCCTTTTCAGGTCTTTGGTGGAGTTGAAGACAGACAGTTACAGTAATACTTTTCCTTAGTTATGATAAAACATAAATTAGATATAAAACTTTAGACTCACAAAACATATTGTAACTGTAATTCTTGCTTGATATCTGTTTTTATATGTAAATTTTACTGTGTTAAAGTTAAAATCTTCTTTTTTATTTATACATAAAGGGAGAGATGATGTGGAATGCCCTTCTGTATATGTGTTACTTTTATTGGTTAATGAATAAAAGGTTCGGGGCAATAACTTATCAGAGTAAAGCCAGGCAAGAAATCCAAACACACACAGAAAGAGAGTAGGCAGAGTCAAGGAGATGTCATGTAGATGCCAAAAGAGAAAGACCGTCTCTGTTTATAGGCATACCATACCAAAATTAATCAGATCCAAAGCCTATACAGCTCAGTGAACTTCTATACAGCAAGACTAAACTAAATCCCATATTTATAATAAATATTTCATATTTTAAGTTAAATTTTAACTAGCTATGATCTTTATACTTTTCTAGATTGCTCAATAATCTCTAGTCATTCTTAGTGCGTTCATAAAACACTGACGATTGTTTACCTTATCTTCCCCTGGATCACATATCTCTTCTTCCAAACAAATATGCTTGTATTACAGTCTTCCTGTATATTCCTTATCTTAGGATGTTCTAACTAGACTAACATATGGGAACTGTATTTTAGGTTAATCATACTTAATTCAAGTATCGAAATATGTAGAGTCTATTATACCCAGATAAAAAGTTACCTTATTGATTAAGTTATTATAAATCTCTAAACCAAAGATAGAAAAAGAATATGCATGACAAAAGTATTGAAAATAAAATTTAAAGAAATTAATAATTGATTTAATTGATGAAGTTAATGAAAAGACAAAGTAAAAACAACAGTTCTGATACTAAGGGGGTAAGGTGCTAGAAAATTAGAGAAATTGGGATTTATGATATGAATTTACTGAAAAATCAAAAAAATATGTTTAAAAATTATATTAGGTCTGCTGGTGGTGACTCAGACATTTATTTCCAGCACTCGAGATGGCAGAGGCAGACAGATCTCTTTGAGTTCAGTGATAACCACTCTACAGAGCTAGTTACAGGAAAACTAGTAAACTCTGACTCTAAAAAACGAACAAACAAACAAAAACTTCATTTCTGTCTTGGGGTGAATTGTGAGAAAAAAGATTAAAATTTAGTCTGAAATATATAAAGTATGAAATATCTCTGGGAAAGCAAAGTCAAAATCCCTGGAAACTGTTTAGATACAAATATCTACACATTGAGCAAAAAATGAGAAAATACAATATAAGTTTACAGAGCAGTACAGAAGAAAATCAGAAAAGGTACAAGTGCGAGTGTATTTAGGTAAGGAAAACAATTTGTTAAAATAAAATTCCAAGCGACTTGAATATCAAATGATTCAGTTAGATATGCAATCCATAATGATTAAAATTAGAGAAAGAAAGAATAATCCCCAGTGGAACTGTCAGATACTAAGCTGAACAAATTTATTCTTCTCTGCTCACATAGATATCATCCACCTCAATTACTTTATACAATGCTTCAGATTAATATGACTAAGTAGAATGCCATTGAAATATTTCATCTGAAACACATTTGTAGATTAAGGAAAGTATCACTTGTTTTATTTGTCATTGTTTCACTTTTACTTTTTATTTATTGTAAAATATGGCCAACATCAGTAGATAGTTACAGCACCTCTACACTTCCAATTCTATGTAGAATCCAAAATAAATGCATTTGTAAATGTGTGCTGTAATTTATTCATCACCTCTCAAGTTAGATGGAGTCTAGTGCATATAATGATACTGTGTCCTCTCCAACAGAAGAGTACAATAATCAATGGTTAACTACCTTGTATGGTTTATGCAGAGTTTTACTTTACCTGTTTTTAGAATACTACATTAATAGTTTTTGCGAACAATAAAACAGTTAAATCATAAGCCTAGAATTTCTTCCTTTTGCATTCTTACTTACTCATCAAGAAGTATACTTGCACTTTATAAGTAAATTGATGCAATTCATTTATACATTAAGTCAAACAATTATATTCAGTGTAACATGCATCTATAGAATTTAATGAGAGAAGTAATGCTTATTATCAATACTCACAATGTCTTCTGTGTAGCTTACAACCCCTCTTATAATGTACAATTCTGTAGGATGATACAAGTCACAATCTAAAGATGTTGGCTTCACTTTAAAAATTCCTGCAAGATGGTTCTGAACACCAGAAATTACATTTTTTCCCATTAAGGATTCATATGTAAGTAGCTGTCTATATGTCAGACTTAGTGCATAGCCAGTAAATTGCAAACTCTGAAATCACTGCCAATTCCATCCCATCTTTAGCTTTCTTTACTTGGCACCTTAAATACTAGTCTCTCTCTCTCTCTCTCTCTCTCTCTCTCTCTCTCTCTCTCTCTCTCTCTCTCTCTCTCTCTCTCTCTCTCTCTCTCTCTCTCTCTCTCTCTCTGGAAAAGGCAGAGGTCTAATTATTCAAAAACCTCTTCAGAGGGCATCCATATGAAAAAATGAAGAGAAAACTTTCAGATGATCTCTGCAACTCTGATTCAGCCTAGTCTATATGCTCTTCTTGCCCTTAATAAAATTTGTTTGTCACTGGTCTCAGACACCCTATGAAATCCATAGTACTACCAGAGTCTTTTTGTCAAAGCTTCTCTTAACAGTGTCAAGACATTCATGTCCATGCCATTATATCTGACTCTTGACTGCAACAGAATTCCAAAGGGAAAAATGAGAGACTTTATTGACTCAGATATTAGATGTATGCATTTAGTATTTCAATAGTATTTAAATATGTGATTTAAATCTATTTTATGTCTACTCATTTCAATCACCACATCCGTTAAGATATGACAGCTGAGTCATTTCACCTAGCTCAGCTGAACATCTGACAAATTCAAAATTAACATATATGTTTCAAGATTCTTTCTCCATAGTTACACAGTGTAGTTGATACCATTATGTGCATATTGAGTTGGTATTGGTAAATTCAATTAATATGATAAACATGGCATAAAAGTATCAAATAAAGAGGATGTTCAGAAGATGCATATTGTAGCTTATATGACAAATTTAAACCATTCATTTTTGCTTATGATGAAATATTATCTAGCTCATGCTTATAAGAACAGGTTTCTTATAGTACATCCTCTGTGTTCATTATTTTGTAATAAAGAAAGTTGTGATGAAAATGTAATCAATAATAGCATTATGGAATAAAACTGCCTGCACATAAATTCCAGCACACACACACATACACACACAGACTCACTCACATACACACTTGCATGTGTGTACACACACACACACACACACACAACTCACACACTAAACACAAACACACCAACGAAGCAAAAGCCAGATGAAATAAAAATCAGGTAGCTATTCTTTTGCGGGGTTCCTTATGATCATTCCACCCTATTCTATTTACCTGTGTATTCCTTTTTCTGATAGTTGTTTTTGTTAATCTGATTGTACAGCATAACTAGAAATCAGAAGTGTGATAACTACTAGATTCTTCTTTTTGTTCAGGATGTTTTATGCTTCCACATGATATTTAGGATTGTTCTTTTTGTTTCTGTGCACAATGTTCTTAGAATTTTGGTCAGGATTGAACAGAACATATAGACTGCTTTTAGTTATGTAACCATTTTAAGTACACTCATGCTTTTATCCTTGAGCATGTCTTTTTATCTTCTAAGATCTTCTCCCCTTTCCTTAAAAAAATAAATTAGGTTTCCATACTGCCCCTCAAATGTTCCTTAATTTTATATGTCTTTGTATGCTTTCATCCCCCTCTTCTTTCTCCATCCTCACTTGAATTGTCCATTTCAGTTACTTCCCATTAGAAGTTTGGACAGATAGATCTCACTAGGAAAGGAAAATAGAATAGAGAGGTATGCACGGATGTATTTTTAGGCTATGATGTCAAGTAAAATAAGACAAATACTGCATTATCCCATTCTATGTTGAATCTAAATTTTGAAATGGTAAAAGTAGAGAATAAATGATGATTACAAGGGATAGAAATTTAGAAAATCTGAGGATCATGTCAATGGATACAAGATTATTTTTAAAAAGGAGTAATTACAAATTATTTATTGTTTGGACATATTATAGCTCATGATAGTACATAATTATATACAAGCAGGCACTGGAAGTAAATTGAAAACCTTTTTTTCAGATAAAATGGCAAGTATTGTTTTAATTTTTATAACACAATTTGGCTGTTAAACTTTGTAAATACTCTAAAACACAATGGTCATATGTGATAAATATTTACTAGAATTATTTGAATTGTTTTAAAATTATGTTAAAAGATAGCATTGGAGGCTGCATTGAAGACACACTGAAGAACAAATAACAAAATGGGGATTAATGTACAGATAACAGTTGCCTATAATATATAATCTACATTCCATAACAGGCACAGAGGCATCATAGCCTGAAATCTGCAGCACAGTGAAGTTCATATTTCATCAAACACAAATTCTAATCATAGAATCCCATTCCTTAAATGTTGTTGGTTAGAATTCAGGCCATTTATACCAGCCTGCTCTTGGATACTGAGCAACAACAGCAGAACACATCAGCAGCAGCCACCAATGTACATCACGAAACCACTGCTGAGTCATGCACTCTATGATCATGTGCTGTATCTACTTGTATAAAGCAATTGCCTCCAGTACTTGCTCTCTTCCTTTGAGTCTCACTCAGAGGCCAGCTCTGCACCTTTACCTGTCCCCAGAAAACCTATCTGTTGAACATTGTTGCAAGATGTGACTTTGTGGCACCTTTTAACTCCAACCAATGAAGGTCCCTTCAATCCTTAAGTGCATCGGTGATGCACTTCCTGGTGTGCTTTTAGCCTCTATAGGTACTCTGGGGTCTGGCACAGACAATTGGGTGACTCTAATAGATAAATCCTCAATAATAAGATAAATTGGAGAATGTGACTGAAAATTTATGCTCAGTGTATCGATTGAGTTATAGAGTTATATCTATTGAGCAACACTGAGAAACCCATCTCTTGCTCCAAAATGTAGATTAGCCTTTTGAATTTGTGTTGATGAGAAGAGTACTTCTTTGATCATATCCAGCAATTAAAATTTATACATTTTCAAAAATTTAATCCTTCTTTTGTATGTCCTATTATGCTGCATAGTATCTGCAGAGGAACTTATTTTTTAAAAAATAATTATGGTTTTATCCCATGCTTTTTCAGTCCCAGTCCAGCTGGACTTGGTGAGCTCCCAATAGATCAGCCCCACTGTCTCAGTGGGTGGGTGCACCCCTCGTGGTCCTGACTTCCTTGATCATGTTCTCCCTCCTTCCGCTCCTCATTTGGGCCTTGGGAGCTCAGTCTGATGCTCCAATGTGGGTCTCTGTCTATCTTCATCCATCATCGCCAGATGAAGGTTCTATGGTGATATGAAAGATATTCATCAGTATGGCTATAGGATCGAGCCATTTCAGGCTCCCTCTGCTCAGCTGCCCAAGGAAATAGCTGGAGACATCCCCATGGACACCTGAGAACAGCTCTAGCTTCAAGTCTCTTCCCAGCCTTAAAATGGCTTCCTTAATTAAGATATATACTTTCCTGCTCCCATATTCATTATTCCTCCATCCAAACCATCCCATTAACCCAAGCTCTCCCCATCCTCCCCTTCTCACTTTTGTCTCCTCATCTCCCTTTACTCCCATCCTACACCCACCCCCAAGTTCCAAATTTTTGCCCTGCAATCTTGTCTACTTCCAATATCCAGGAGGATAACTATATGTTTTTCTTTGGGTTCACTTTCTTATTTAGCTTCTCTAGGATCACGAATTATAGGCACAATGTCCTTTATTTATGGCTAGACACCAATTATGAGTGAGTACATCCCATATTCGTCTTTTTGGGTCTGGGTTACCTCACTCGGGTTAGTGTTTTCTATTTCCATCAATTTGCATGCAAAATTCAAGATTTCACTGTTTTTTACCGCAGCGTAGTACTCTAATGTGTATATATTCCACACTTTCTTCATCCATTCTTCCATTGAAAGGCATCTAGGTTGTGTACAGGTTCTGGCTACTACAAATAATACTGCTATGAAGATAGATGAACAAATGCTTTTGTAATATGATAGGGCATCTCTTGGGTTTATACCCAAGAGTACTATTGCTGGGTCCTGGAGTAGCTTGATCCCGAATTTCCTGAAAAACCGCCACACTGATTTCCAAAGTGGTTGCCCAAATTTGCATTCCCACCAGTAATGGATGAGTGTACCTCTTACTCCACAACCTCTCCAACAAAGGCTATCATTGGTGTTTTTGATTTTAGCCATTCAGACAGGTGTAATATGGCATCTCAGTGTTGTTTTGATTTGCATTTCCCTGATTGCTAAGGAGGTTGAGCATGACCTTAAATGTCATTTGGCCATTTGAACTTCTTCTGTTGAGAATTCTCTATTCAGTTCAATGTCTCATTTTTTAATTGGGTTAATTAGCATCTCAAAGTCTAGTTTCTTGAGTTCTTTATACATTTTGGAGATCAGACCTTTGTCTGTTGCGGGGTTGGTGAAGATCTTCTCCCAGTCAGTGGGTTGCCCTTTTGTCTTAGTGATAGTGTCCTTTGCTTTACAGAAGCTTCTCAGTTTCAGGAGGTCCCATTTATTCAATGTTGCCTTTAATGTCTGTGCTACTGGGGTTATACATAGGAAGCAGTCTCCTGTGCCCATATGTTGTAGGGTACTTTCCACTTTCTCTTCTATCAGGTTCAGTGTGTTCAGATTGATATTGAGGTCTTTAATCCATTTGGACTTGAGTTTTGTGCATGGTGATAGAAATGGATCTATTTTCATTCTTCTACAGGTTGACATCCAGTTATGCCAGCACCATTTGTTGAAGATGCTTTCTTTCTTCCATTGTATACTTTTAGCTCCTTTATCGAAAATCAGGTGTTCATAGGTTTGTAGGTTAAAATCCGGGTCTTCTATTCGATTCCATTGGTCAACTTCCCTGTTTTTGTGCCAATGCCAAGCTGTTTTCAATACTTTAGTTCTGTGAACATGGCAGATAATGAGGGCTGATGAGAAGCCAAGGACAATGGCACTGGGTTTGTATCCTACTGCATGTACTAACTCGCTTTGTGGCAGCCTAGCCTGTTTGGATGTTCACATTTCTAGACCTTGATGAAGGGGGGAGGACCTTGGACTTCCCGCAGGGTAGGGATCCCAGACTCCTCTTTGGACTGGAGAGGGAGGGGGAGAGGAGTGGGGGCTGGGGAGAAAAATGGGAGGCGGGGAGGAGGCTGAAATTTTTAAAAAAAAAAATAAATATAAAAAATTCTAGGTATTACCAAAAAATAGTTTTGGATATTAATTAGAATATATCTGATGCATTGAGTAGCACATGTTAAAATAACAGTATTATTAATATTTGAAACTGAAATAAATATTTGGTGAAAGATAAACACATAAAAATTCTTCTTAGCAGCCCCTGAAGTTTTAGAGTTAGCAACTCTAAGAATAATTTCTTACATAATAGCAATTGGTAAGCCCTAAATATTGTTAACTATTCTTTGTGGACATATTTGATTTGCCCCAGTCTATTATACTCATTTTCTCTCTTAGTTGTTGATATGCTTCTATTATCTTCCTTTCTGAAATATCATATTTTAAAAAGCACAGTCAAATGTATTGCCAACTATATTCCATGCTTCCAATTCAGGGCACTATTTACTTATTCCTAAGCCTTTAATGTTACATACATATCATTTTTTATTTTTATCTTTAAGGAGAAAAAAATTATCACTTTTATACAAATTGTTAAAAGGTTCATAATTCTGTAAAAACAATGTTATGGGATATAATGTAAGTCTTTGTTTATCTGCAAATATTTTTAGTTGTCTTTTTATGCTTTTGTAATTCATTAAGTCAAGTACTTAGAAAAATAGTAATAGAATTAAGTACAAGATTTTCATTTCTCATTAGTACTATTTTTGCAATGGTTTTACTCACTAGTCAGTGCTATTCCATCCTCATAAATAATTTTTCTCCTTGTTATACTAGCTTGTTTGAAGAGATACTTACTGAATTTTGGTACTTAAGTGAAACCTTGTTTGTGTGCTTATATAATTCCTATGTGTATTTTTCATGTTTATATGTACATGTATCATAGTCATTTTTAAACTTATCTTGTAAACTATGCTACTCTTACAGTAATGTTTTATATTTTTAAGTAAAATATACATTAATATGAAAATGTGAATTATTATTCTTACATTTATCAAACTTTTAAAAAACATTTAGTTGTTGCCATCTTTTATTCATATATCTACTTAAAAGCCATCAGCTGGAGTAGTGTATGTGCTAGTTTTGGAGTTCATTTATAACATCAGGCTGCATTTTGCTAAGAGGTATTATGCTGATTTGAATGTAAAATCCCTTCTGCACAATACAGCTTTCAAATCATTTAAATGCCACAGTGTTTGTGTTTTCCCTATAGCATGGCCACTTGGAGCTTCTTCCTCTTCTATTAAATGCCCTCACTGTTCTCCTGCTGATTTCTGCTCTTCTCTCTCTAGCTTACTTTGCATGTTAATGGGATGCATCTGCATCTGTTATTGGACAGATTGCACAAGATGAACATAAGGCAGTATTTTCTAAGGTCAGCTAATTGTCCCATTTGGTTCATTCTGGTTGTAGATAATCCTTGCAATCCTTAAACTTCTGCTAATAACAAACATGTAGAAATATGTTGTTGTATTAGAAGATCATATTTTGTAATTGGAGATGAAGTCTAAATCTAATGCCTTCTCAGAATCAGTGTGACAGAGAATAAAGCAGTCAGAGAACAACTAGTGCAAAGTATATAGCAGTCAAACACCCATAAAACTAATGCAAAAGTTTAAAATTTCAAAATGTCTGTTATTTAGCATTCATACATATATGTAATGTATTCGAATACAATCTACATATATTTCTTTGCCTCCAGTTCTTCCTGCAACCCACCCCCCCATAAACTCACTCCCATCATCATGTACCACTCCCAGTATCAGCTGAGTCCTTTTGTGATCTGACAACTTGAAAAACTGAAGTGACATAAGGTACATAGAGGAAGTATCTGAAGAACTATTGGTCTGTTAAACAAGATTCAGATTTTCTTTGAAAGAAATACTCATTTTGCTTGATCTTGTAAAATTAAAACTAGTTCTAATTAAATTATTTAAGTCTTCTTTTCTAAGTCTCAACAACTGGGACAAATGGCCAGACTTTCCCAGCCTCCTTCAGTTCCTACCTATGACAGGGTCCTCCTGGCTTGCATTCCCCACCCCCTTGTTGACTTTTCAGCCAACCTGTGCTGATCTTGCCTTTTGGATCTGAGATCTGAGGACCTAAAAGAAAAAAGAATGTGCTGGATTACAATCTAATGTTGTAGACAACCTAGCTTCAGTT
This sequence comes from Microtus ochrogaster, assembly GCF_000317375.1. Classification (NCBI taxonomy): domain Eukaryota; kingdom Metazoa; phylum Chordata; class Mammalia; order Rodentia; family Cricetidae; genus Microtus; species Microtus ochrogaster. The sequence goes on from NW_004949111.1 coordinate 1,640,290, forward strand.
TAGTGTATTGATATACAGGAATATAACAAATAATGTAATGAAACAATGAAGGTTATTTGAGTTCAGAAAAGCATGGTCAGAAAAACATGTAAATAAAAGTCAGTAAGCACATACTAAATATTATTAGGACAGCTCTTTCCCAACATTTTCTCAGGACAGAGCAATTTAAAATTGCCTAACAAGTACTTTAGACTATATCTGGGAAAGCATGAAAGCAAAAGAGAAGGCCATAATCAGGTTCAAGGTACACAGGCCATATTGTGTTCTGTAGCTATGTTCTGACAT
>NW_004949111.1:1641004-1645488 GCF_000317375.1 Microtus ochrogaster
GTTTAGTCATGTCCATCCTGTACTCTCCCAGATGTCTCTGCCTCTGGCTGTGCTCTCCCTTTTATCTACAATAAAAATTCTCCTCTACCATACCTAGGAGAGGTCATGTCGTTTATCTTTTTTTTTTCATTCACTTTTCATGTGACATTAGACATAGAAAGTGACTGAAAAATATTAAATGTTTAGAAACTATGTTTTAATTTACTTATTTCATTAAACCTTCAAAAAATCGTTACTAGTACTGATGAGGAAAACAATTCTGAAAGTATTATGAGTAATGGGTCTCTCAGACCATGTGCAAATGGACATGGAGCATTCCAATAGACCATGGATGATCTGTGGATACCTGCTCAAAATGAAGCCAATAAAAATTCAAGCATTGATGGTGTAGGGCTTAAGAGTTTCAATCACAATCAAAGGAACTTGGCAGTTGGTTGCTACTGAGAAAGGGAAGTCCACTCTTTGTGGATGTGGCACTCATAGATTGTCCATGGGATGATATTGAATGAAAAATTTAAATCATTATAAACAATAATAATACCTATAATTAAATGACAACAGTATATAAAACATATAAAGTGAAAATAATATATGAATGGAAAAGTATGTGTTCTACACACACACACACACACACACACACACACACACATATATATATATATATATATATATGGCATGTACATATACTGATATGTACATAACCCTGTACATACAACACACATATATAAGGCTCAGAGAAAATCATAGAAGTGATGATGGAAAAAAAGAACCAACTGGAGAATGGGGAGCAGTACTGTGAAAAAAATCAACCTAAGTGCCACATGTCTAATTGATTAGCTTCCATATATACTAGAAGTTAAACATACAAAACAAAGTATTCAAACCTAGGATCCACATATGCAAAAAACATGAAATATTTTTTTGATGTGTCTGTGTAACCTCAATTAGCATAATGTTTTTTGCATCTACTTTTCTGTATTTTATGTCCCATTTTTCTTTAGACCTGAGTAATAGTCCCTTGTGTATATTTATCACATTTCTCTTATTCATTTAGCAATTGATGAATATTTAGGTTGATTCTATTATAAGAAAGTAACTCTCCTTCACTCAGCAACCATTACCTGTCAATATCTCCTCAATGAGTAGTGAGGACTCATGAGTTCCTCCTGAATCCATGATGAAATTTTGTCTATTTTGGCATTTTCCAGGTCGTGTATAGATGCTGAGATCATACATATAACAGCCATATCATGTTCAGAAGATGTTTTTCATCCAATATAGTTCTGTTTGCTATAGAGATTTGCATTGGTATAGATCTTGGTTTATTGATACAAATTTAAGGTCAATTCTGTTATATGTATATTTCTGCTCTTGAAATATATTAAGGTATTGTGTTTGTGCAGCTCATTAAAAAATATAATGTATAATGAAGAAATATAGCTTGATGGAGAGTCACCTATAATAGTAAAAGCTTGTAATCATGTTAGTTAGATTTTCTAGATGTACAGAGATATATTTCATAGGGATAGGCATTCTTCAACCTTTCAGACTACATAACATGGCATCTAAAATGTTTTAAGAATTTAGGACTTTTCATGACAGTGAGTCACAGATGCTCCTGGAAGCACTAAGCTACTTCAAGAAGAACATGGTCACCAAAGAGGCTTCTCAAGGAGTTAGTTATCCATTTGGATAAAAAACTGCTCTTGCCTGGACTGCTTCATAAACTGGAAATGCAGGATCCACAGAGTAATTGCCTAAAGATGAGATGATCCTTCGGTGTTCCTGCTTCATGAAAGAATGGGCTAGATATTATTCATGATACAGAAGACAGCGACTAACAAACTGCCAACATAGGTGGAACTGTCTTTGAAATTTCCTGCTTCATGGAAAAGTTTTCCAGATACTATAGGCCTGTAGGCTGAAATTGGATGCCCCAATGTTACAAAAGAACTTTCAATGATGGTTCAGGCAGTAAGATGTCTCTGTCAATTCTAGAGTTTTAGAAGTTGCTTACAATGCACTTCCTGTTTATTTAGGTATATCCTTCTGGAGTCTTTGATGGAGTTAAAGAATTTATAGTTATAATTTTCCTTAGTTGTCATAAAAGATAAAGTAGTTATAAATATTGTAACTGTAATTCTTGCTTGATATTTGTTTTATTATTTGTAATTCTACTATATTGAAGTTAAAATCTTCTTTATTATTTAAACAGAAAAGGGGAAGTGATGTGGGAGAAAGAAGGGTGAAGTCATAGAGAAGCCATAAAGCCCCAATGGAGACAGAAAAATTAATATTGCATTAAATTAATATTGGGCTCCAATTTGTTGGAGAAGGCCACTTGTTTGTTATTGGGCTGCCTAGAAACCTAAAATAATCACACAGAATCCATATTAATTAAATTACTGCTTGGCCTATTAGATCTAGCTTCTTATTTGCTAACTCTTACATATTAATTTAACCCATTTCTATTAATCTGTGTATTGCCACATGGCTGTGGCTTACTGGCTAAAGTTCCGTTTTCTGTCTCCAGAAGGTATACATGTTTTCTCTCTGACTCTGCCCTTCTTTCTCCAAGCATTCCATTTAATTTTCACTGCCTACCTAAGTTCTTCCATGCTTTTGGTGCAAATCAGTTTCTTTATTCATAAAGAATATTCATAAAGTAATCACAGCATACAAAGGGGACTCCCACATCACCTGTTTTATATGTTATAATTCATCTGTATCCTCTAATTGTATTTAGTAAGAATCTTTTTAGCATGTATGATTTGGAGTATTAAAAACTGTGCCCTGTGCATACCAGAGACACACTCTGCTGATTAGGTACTATAAATACTTACCCCAATCTTTAATAATTATTAAAATATAATCTGAAAATATTTTAGTGGTTTGAATATATATAAATAATCTGTTGTGCAATAGTCAAATTATTCTAAATAATTTCACGTTTCTGAAATAATATATTCATTTCATAATAGGTGTCTTGTTAAATTTCTATATCTTTAATGTTTTTCCTTTTCTTTTAATTACACTGATTCTGACTGAATATCAAATATCTGTGCTTTGGCCAACAAGATGTCTCAGTAGCTAAGTGTTCTTATCTTAGGTCTTGATTTGGTTCTCAATACTTACCTGGAAGAAAAGAAGAACTAACTCTTGAAAGTGCCCTGTGACACATAAACAATGTAACATGCTCACAATCGTCCAATAAAATATTAAATATCCCAAATTATGAAAGTACCTTTCCTTCTGTTGTTTTAGTAATTTTGTTTTTAGAACTTGATTGTATTTATTATTACATATATAACCAATTCCCATACTTTCCAGGGAATACTTTCTTTTTGGAGCTTAACTTTATGTCATATCGACATAGTAACCTTTATTAATGTCTTCCTTATGCATGAATATTCTAAATAACAAATTTTAACATTACTATTCTATCCTGGAATTTCTTCATTTCTTTAAAAGATAAATAATCATTGTAAAAATGTTAATAACTAAAGAAGTTAGAGAAAATAAAAATGGTGGCAACTACTGGCATCCCTGTAGAGTTCTGAGGAGTTTGAGAGTCCCATGAAGGCTCTGAGTGGTGAAGCTACAGGAGAAAAATAAGTCTGTAGGGCTTTCAGTAGCTCCAGAACAACTATGAACAAAATATGGTAAGCCTTATGGATAGATACTTTTAAAATGTGGACTATGGAAACTGGAATGAAAGATGGAGGACCAGGGCAGTGTCAGAAGGCAGACTAGAGATGTGATGGCAGTGATAGGTGAGAGAGAAGCCTGCAGTGAACAAATGAACATGTTATTGCAGAGTAGTGCCAATAGGGTGGTGTGCAGCAACCTGAAGCTTACACTCTGCCTCAACCATGCTGCCAAACTGCAGGATTCATCTGGTTCTAAGCACTGACTATAAAGGGCAAGGAAGCTACTTTTGCTACGGTACTGATAACTGCAGAGTCACAGTTGAGAAAAAGAGAGAGAGGTTTCTGTGACAACCCCTCACTTCCCTACCCACGACTTTCCCACCTCCCAAAAAAGTAGCAGCTTAGACATAAAGCCATAGGAAATGAATGACTTTTAAAGCTGTGATAAGGATACCAAAGTGTATCTCCTCAAAATTGATGGTTACTGGCAGAAGTGCAGGTGGGGAAGGACTCAGTTTTCTTTAAGGTGTATAACACAGGGAGTTTAGTCATGTTCCATTGAGTGCATGGACAACACAATTTGAACATGTTTTTTCTTTTTGTGAGGTAGTGATGGCATACTGGGGAGGACTGAGAAGAGTGTCTTGTGACTCATGCTGTGAAATTCTCAAATAATATATTATGAAAAGACAAAACAGTTGAAGTTTCTGATAACATTAGAGTTTTATTATGCCTTACTTTACTCAGTTGGTTTTATAAATATTTAAATTAAAAATAAGTAAGAAATAATTGAGTAAAATAATTTACTAAATAACTCAAATATTTATTTACTTA
>NW_004949111.1:1645588-1650017 GCF_000317375.1 Microtus ochrogaster
GTCTAAAAGTGAATATTAATAATGAATTTTTGTGAAAAGTTATGGACTTCTATAACTTTCTCTTAACAACACTTTTGAGATATAACACCAATTTAAGCTATACAATTCAATAGCTTAATACAATCACATGGCTAAGTAACTATCATGAAACCTGTTATAGAATATTTCCCTGAAAATAAACTTTTTACCATGTATCTTTTTATAATTTTTTGAGAATCGAATATGTGAGAACTTTATTTTCAAAATTTTACTCCTTTGTTGCCTATTTTCTATATCCCTCCCACTCCTCAAATTCACAGCTTCTGACCTTTAATGAGAGTTGTTGCGTATATACATATGGTCTTTTGCTTTTCTTTTACAAGACAGGATTTCTCTGTAACATTGGAGCCTGTCCTTGAACTAGCTCTTGTATACCAGGGTGGCCTCAAATTCACAGAGATCCTGATGCTTCTGCCTCCCAAGTGTTGGATTAAAGGTGTGTGCCAACACTCCCTGGCTTACATATGTTTTTATAAATATAGCATGCAAAGATCATTAAGTATTAATGTGGAAGTCCTTCTGTATATTTGTTGCTTTTATTGGTTAATGAATAAAGAAGTTGCTTTGTCCTGTGATAGCAGAGAAGAGCTAGGTGGAAAAACTGAACTGAATGCTTGGAGAAAGAAGGTGGAGTCAAGGAGAAGCCATGTAGCCACCAGAGGAGAAAGATGCAAGCCACATGCTGGGAACATTGCTGGTAGGCCACAACCTCATGGTGATGCACACATTAATGGAGATGAGTTAGTTTAGAATATAAGAGTTAGCTAAAAGTATGTTTAAGCTATTTGCAAAACAGTACTGCAAATAATATACTTTCAGTGTGATTATTTAGGGTCTAAGCAGCTGCGAATGAATGACTGGTCTCCACCAACAAAGCATTGCTCATGTGTTTTGAGAAAACAAACAACTCATTTTAAAAATTGGCTATGTAATTTGAACAACAAATTAACAAATAATAAAGGTAAGTATTATCTCAAACAGTGCTCAAAATCCTCAACAAATTGAATCACATAGCATGTAGTATTTGTGAATTTGGAACAGATGGATGGAATGTACTGGCAGAGAAGGATATTAAAATAAGAGACCATGGCCAGGCGATTGTAGTACATTGCTTTAATACCAACACTCAAGAGGCAGAGGCAGAGGCAGGTGGATCTCTGTAAATTTGAGGAGAGCCTGGTCTACAGGAGCTAGTTCCAGGACAGACTCCAAAACTACAGAGAAACCTTGACTCAAAAAAAAAAATTGAGAGAGAGAAACAGCACAAGGGAGAACCTGTAATGACATTACAGTGAATAAATAGTACTATGAAAGTGATCAGAAGAGTCATAGTGCCAAAGATGAAATTATCAGTTATTTTACATATTATGTACACTTGAACTCAGGGCATCAAAACTGTTTAGTTCTTAGCATTGCAAAAGAAGTACATCTCTAGTACTCTGTCCCTCTTTTCTATTGCAACACTAAGAACTGTACATAAGACCTTTCAAATGCTAGGCAATAGTCTACATCTGATCCATACTCAGACCCAGATATCAAGATAGGATGTAAAAGATAATCCTGGTGATTTTAATAATTAATAAAGAAACAGTATGATCAGACTCATTGCTCATAGTTTTAATTATACTCTAAAATCTCTTTCTAATTTTAATTGTTGACATACTAAATATAAATTCTTTAGTTAAACATGAATTTCAATGTCTGAGAGAAAAAATCCTTATTAATATATAACACATAAATAGTATTACTATAATACAGACATTATTCTAATCATCTTTAAACATACACTACCTCATGTAAATACCATATCAATGCTGGGTTCCTCTGTGTAACAGTCATAGGTGACTTGGAATTAGCTCTTGTAGACAAGGCTGGCCTTGAACTCACAGAGATTTGCCTGCCTCTTTCACAAGTACTGGGATTAAATATGTGTGCCACCACCGCCTGACTATACTCCATTTCTTAAAATACCAAATTTTATTTAAAACAAGTACCTTTTTTTTATACTTCCTAGGTATACAACAGCAAGTTGTACAATAGAATAAAACGAATTCTGTTTTTTTATTCAAGTTTGGTGATTAAAAGAAAAAGCAAGTCCGGTTTTATCCCATGCATCCAATTCTATGGGATAAAACCGGACTTGCTGAACATAGTGGACAATGAGGAATACTGAGAACTCAAGAACAATGGCAGTGGGTTTTTGATCCTACTGCACGTGCTGGCTTTGGGGGGGCCTGGGCAGTTTGGATGCTCAACTTACTAAACCTGGATGGAGGTGGGCGGTTCTTGGACTTCCCACAGGTCAGGGAACCCTGATGGCTCTTCAAGCTGATGAGGGAGAGGGACTTGATCGGGGGAGGGGGAGGGAAATGGGAGGCTGGGAGGAGGTGGAAACTTGTTTTTTTTTCTTCCTTTTCTCAATAAAAAAAATATGAAAAAAAAGGAAAAGAAAATTCAAAGATCAGTTGAAAAATTGACAATTTTTTGTTCTACTGCCAAACAACAATAATCTTTGAATGAAGGCGGATTGAATTAATACAGGCCAATTGGTATAAGATGATACCACTTTAATATAAATAGCACACTCATGCAACCGAAGTTCCCGCGATGCCCAGAAACAGGAAACAGGAAGGGAAACCCAGTGTCTGTGCAACCCAATTTATAAACATTTGCCCGAGGCCATCCCGCCACCAAAGGGTGGGCTCTCTCTACATCTCCCCTTTTTTGTCTTTTATCTTCTAAATCAGCTAATTTAAAAAACAATGAAAAACATTCATTATAAGAAATAAATCTCCACACAAAAGCAGCATCAAAAACTGAAGAAATGAATAATGTATCCTTTTTTGTTGTTTTTTTTTATTTTTTATTTTTGTTGTTTTTTTTCAAAGGGTAGTATTTGGTTTTACACTAGGTCCCTGGGCAGTCTAGAGTTCTTGGTTCCCCAAGCAATGACTGATATGCACTCCCTCTTGTAGAGTTGGTCTTCAATCAACTCACTCTTAGTTACTCACATAAACATTGTCCCACCATTGCCCTAGTTTATCTTACAGGACGCCATTGGTAGATCAAACAGTTTGTGGCTGGACTGATGTCTTTGTTTCTTCTTTGGTAGAATGCAGAGTACCTTCCTGCACAAAAGACACCAGGATATAGAGGTAAAGTCTCCATGTGTAGGCACCTGCATAGCTTCTCCCTTTCCCTGTTTTCTGTAGAAATTGTCTTTAGCAATGGATCTTTGCATCCTATATGTTGAGAATGATCTACAGTGGTGCTAACAGCCTGGTTTGTTTGTGTGTTTCCCTGAAATTTATTTTATTAATTTTTTTTATTAAAAATTTCCTCCTGATCACCGCCTCCCCTTTCCCTCCCCCTTCCCCCACCACCCTACTGTCTCAGTGGGTGGGTGCACCCCTCACGGTCCTGACTTCCTTGCTCATGTTCTCCCTCCTTCTGCTCCTCATTTGGACCTTGGAAGCTCAGTCTAGTGCTCCAATGTGGGTCGCTGTCTCTCTCTCCATCCATCATCGCCAGATGAAGGTTTGATGGTGATATGCAAGATATTCATCACTAAGGCTATAGGATCGAGCCATTTCAGGCTCCCTCTGCTCAGCTGCCCAAGGAAATACCTGGGGACATCTCCATGGACACCTGAGAACAGCTCTAGCGTCAAGTCACTGGCCAACCTTAAAATGGCTCCCTTAATAAAGATATATACTTCCCTGCTCCCATATTCATCCTTTCTCTATCCAAACCATCCCATTCCCCCAAGCTCTCCCCATCCTCCCCTTCTCACTTTTCTCTCCCCATTTCCCCTTACCATCATCCAACCCCACCCAAGTTCTCAATTTTTGCCTGGCAATCTTGTCTACTTCCAATATCCAGGAGGACAACTATATCTTTTTCTTTGGGTTCACCTTCTTATTTAGCTTCTCTAGGATCACGAATTATAGACTCAATGTCCTTTATTTATGGCTAGAAACCAATTATGAGTGAGTATATCCCATGTTCATCTTTTTGGATCTGGGTTACCTCACGCAGGATAGTGTTTTCTATTTCAATTAATTTGCATTCAAAATTTAAGATGTCATTGTTTTTTACTGCTGAGTAGTACTCTAACATGTATATATTCCACCCTTTCTTTATACATTCTTCCATTGAAAAACATCTAGTTTGTTTTGAGGTTCTGGCTATTACAAATAATGCTACTGTGAACATAGTTGAACAAAGCCTTTGTAGTATGATAGGGCACCTCTTGGGTATATGCCCAAGAGTGGTATTGCTAGGTCCTGGGGTAGATTGATCCCAAATTTACTGAGAAAGTGCCACACTGCTTTCCAAAGTGGTTGCCCAAGTTTGCATTCCCACCAGCAATGGATGAGTGTACCCCTTA
>NW_004949111.1:1650504-1651964 GCF_000317375.1 Microtus ochrogaster
CTGATATTGAGGTCTTTGATCCACTTGGACTTGAGGTTTGTGCATGGTGATAGATATGGGTCTACTTTCATTTTTCTAGAGGTTGACATCCAGTTGTGCCAGCACCATTTGTTGAAGATGCTTTCTTTCTTTCATTTTATACTTTTAGCTCCTTTATCGAAAATGAGGTGTTCATGATTGACGGTTAAAATCAGGGTCTTCTATATGATTCCATTGGTTTACTTCTCTGTTTTTATGCCAATACCAAGCTGTTTTCATTATTGTAGCTTTGTAATAGAGTTTGAAGTCAGGGATGGTAATGTCTCTAGATGATCCTTTATTGTATAAGATTGTTTTGGCTATCCTGGATTTTTTGCTTTTCCATATAAAGTTGATAATTGTCCTCTCAAGGTCTGTGAAGAATTTTGATGGGACCTTAATGGGGATTGCATTGAATCTATAAATATCCTTTGGTAGAATTGCCATTTTTAGTATGTTGATCCTCCAATCCAAGAGCAAGGGAGATCCTTCCATTTTCTGGTATCCTCTTCAATTTCTTTCTTCAATGCCTTAAAGTTCTTGTCAAATATATCTTTCACTGCCTTGGTTAGAGTTATCCCAAGATATTTTATGCTGAATGTGGCTATCGTGAAGGGTGAAGCTTCTCTGATTTCCCTATCTGCTTCCATATCCTTTGTGTATAAGAGGGCAACTGATTTTTTTGGAGTTTATGTTGTATCCTGCCATAATACTAAAGCTGTTTATCAGCTGTAGGAGTTCTTTGTTGGAGTTTTTGTGGTCTCTTATGTACACTATCATATCATCTGCAAATAACGAAAGTTTAATTTCTTCCTTTCCAATTTGAATCCCGTTGATCCTGTTATGTTGTCTTATTGCTATTGCTAGAACTTCAAACACTATATTGAAGAGGTATGGAGAGAGTGGACAGCCTTGTCGTGTTCCTGAGTTTAGTGGGATGGCTTTGAGTTTCTCTCCATTTAATTTGATGTTAGCTGTCGGCTTGCTGTATATTGCCTTTATTATGCTTAGGTATGTTCCTTCAAAAGGTATGTCTCTTCAAGACTTTTATCATAAAGGGATGTTGAATTTTGTCAAATACTTTTTCAGCATCTAATGAAATGATCATATGCTTTTTTCTTTCAGTTTATTTATTTGATGGATTACGTTGATAGATTTTCATATATGTTGAACCAGCCCTGCATCTCTGGGATGAAGCCTACTTGATCATAATGGATAATTTTTCTAATGTGTTCTTGGATTCCGTTACCGAGTATTTTGTTAAGGATTTTTGCATCTATGTTCATTAGTGAGTTTGGCCTGTAATTGTCTTACTTGGTTGAATCTTTGTGTGGTTTTGGTATCGGAGTAACTGTAGCTTCATAAAAGGAATTTGGCAATGAATCTTCTGTTTCTATATTGCGAAATACATTAAGGAGTAAAGGTATTAGGTCTTCTTGGAA
>NW_004949111.1:1658682-1659732 GCF_000317375.1 Microtus ochrogaster
ATCTCTTCTGATTTCTTTTAGTTTGAAGTCAACTTTTATAGAATTTAGTATGGCCACATCTGCTTGTTTTTTAGGTCAATTTGCTTGATAAACTTTTCGCTGCAGTAATAGGAGTGGCAGGGCTGTGTCCCCAGCACCCTTGCTGCCTGCGAACTTATGCCCCGAAATAATTACATGAACACTGTATTCTTTTAAACACTGCTTGGCCCATTAACTCTAACACTTACAGGCTAATTCTCGTATCCGGATCAACCCATCTCTAATAATCTGCGTAACATCAGTATTAACGGGAAAGATTCTAGCCTATGTCCATCCTGTGTCTGAGCTTCATGAGTTTGCCTCATAGAACAGAGCTATCGCCTCTGTCCGGGAGAGGGGAGTATGGCGTCTCTGAGCTAACTTCATCTTCCTCCCAGCATTCTGTTCTGTTTACTCCTCCTACCTATGTTTTAACCTATCAGGGGCAAGCAGTTTCTTTATTGCTTAACCAATGAAATCAACAGATTGATATATGACACTCATATATCACATCATTTCAGAACCCTTTATTCTGAGTAAATGTCTGTCTTTGTGGTTTAGGTGTGTTTCTTGTAAACAGCAGAATGTTGGATCCTTTTTTTGTATCCAATCTCTTAGCCTGTGCCTTTTTATGGGTTAATTGAGTCTATTGATATTAAGTGATATTAATGACCAGTGGTTGTTAACTCAGATCATTTTTTTGGTAGTAGAGTTTGAGTGTTTCCCTTCTTCAAGTTGTGCTGGTGAAGGGTCACTAGACGTCTGAATTATTATGGGCATTGTTGGAGTTTTTAGTTTGTGATTTTCCTTCTATTACTTTTTGTAAGGCTGGATTTGTGGCTACATATTGTTTAAATTTGTTTTTATCCTGGAAAATTTTGTTTTCAACATTTATAGTTAACAAAAGCTTGGCTGGGTATAGTAGTCTGGGCTTGCATCCATGGTCTCTTAGTTTTTGCAGTACCTCTATCCAGGACCATCGGCTTTCATGGTTTCCATAGAGAAGTCAGGTGTAAGTCTGATAGGTTTACC
>NW_004949111.1:1660941-1662518 GCF_000317375.1 Microtus ochrogaster
CTAGTAATGTTTCTTTTACATAAGTAGGTGCTTTTATATTAGGGGCATAGATATTAAGGATTGAGACTTCATCCTGATGAATTGTTCCTGTTATGACAATAAAGTGTCCATTTCCATCTCTTCTGATTGATTTTAGTTTGAAGTCAATTTTGTTAGTAATTAGTATGGCCACACCCACTTGTTTCTTAGGCCCATTTGCTTGAAAAACCTTTTCCCAACCCTTTACTCTGAGTAGATGTCTGTCTTTGTTGTTGAGGTGTGTTTCTTGAAAACAGCAGAATGTTGGATCCTTTTTTTGTATCCAATCTCTTAGCCTGTGCCTTTTTATGGGTTAATTGATTCCATTGATATTAAGTGATATTAATGACCAGTGGTTGTTGACTCCAGTTATTATTATTTTTTTGGTAGTAGAGTTTGTGTGTTCCTCTTCTTTGAGTTGTGCTGGTGAAGGGTTGCTAGATGTCTGACTTATTGTAGGCAGTGTTGGCAATGTTGGATTCCTTTGGTTGTGATTTTCCTTCTATTACTTTCTGTAAGGCTGGATTTGTGTCTATGTATTGTTTGAATTTGTACTCATCCTGGAATATTTTGTGTTCTCCATTGATAGTGAATGATAGCTTGGATGGGTATAGTAGTCTGGACTTGCATCCATGGTCTTAGTTTTGCAGTACCTCTATCCAGGACCTTCTGGCTTTCATAGTTTCCATAGAGAAGACTGGTGTAAGTCTGATAGGGTTACCTTTATAAGTTATTTGACCTTTTTCCTTTGCAGCTCTTAATATTCTTTCTTTAATCTGTATGTTTTGTGTTTTGATTATTATATGGCAAGGAGATTTTTTTTGTTTTTTTTTGTTTTGTTTTGTTTTTTTGATCCAGTCTATATGGTGTTTTGTATGCTTCTTGAACCTTCATAGGAAAATCTTTCTTTAGGTTGGGAAAGTTTTCTTCCATAATTTTGTTGAATATATTTTCTGGGCCTTGGAGCTGTAATTCTCTTTCTTATACCCCTATTATTCTTAGGTTTGGTCTTTTAATTGTGTCCCAGGTTTCCTGAATACTTTGTGATAAGAATTTGTTGGATTTACTGTTTTCTTTTGTCAGTTCATTTATTTTCTCTATGGTGTCTTCAGCATCTTAGATTCTTTTTTCTATCTCTTGTATTCTGCTGGTTATCCTTGTTTATGTTGTCTCTGTTCATTTACCTAGATTTTCCATATCTAGCTGGCTCTCGGTTTGTGTTTTCTTCCTTACCTCCATTTCAGTTTTCAATTCTTGAACTGTTTCCATTACCTGTTTGATTGTTTTTTCTTTGTTTCCCAGGGTATCGTTCATAGATTTACTCATTTCTTCAAACATTTTGTTATATTTCTCATCCATTTCTATAAGGGAGTTTTTCACATCCTGTTTAAGGGACTCCATCACTTTCATAATGTCAATTTTTTTTAACTTCTTTTGGATTAGGGTGTTCAAATCCGTCTGTTGTAAGATCACTGGGTTCTGGTGTTTTCATGTTGTTTTTCAGATTGATGGAGGAATTCTTGTCTTGGCACCTGCCCATCTCTTCCTTCAAATGCTAT
>NW_004949111.1:1662858-1665342 GCF_000317375.1 Microtus ochrogaster
TTTTTTAAATTTCAGTTTAACATTTCACAGTTAATACCTCCTAAGGGATCTGGCAAATGTTTTTATCCTTAGATTTATAATGTCAAATATTGAACCACTTACTCCACCGATGTAGCCAGATGTTCAACTAACTACGTAGGATTACTGTGTTTGTTATAAAGGATGTCTTGACTCAACTCATTGAAAAATTTCACCCAAATTATAGAAACGCATGCCTTAAATTTTATTTATTTATTTATTTATAAATAATACCATTCAAAATTTCTACTTCCCCCCCTTCTCCCATTTCCCTCCCGCTCCCCCACTCACCCACCCCTCTCTTCCTCCAGTCCTAAAAGTGTTCAGGGTACTCTGCCCTATGGGACGTCCAAGGCCCTCCTCCCTCCATCCAGGCCTAGGAAGGTATGTATCCAAATAGACTAGAAACCCAGAAAGCCAGTACATGCAGTAGAGACAAATCCCAGTGCCATTATCATTGGCTTCTCAGTCGTCACCAATTGTCAGCCACATTCAGAGGGTCCAGTTTGATCACATGCTCATTCAACCCCAGTCCAGCTGGCTTTGGTGAGCTCCCAGTAGATCAGGCACACTGTATCAGTGGGTGAACCAACCCCTTGGGGTCCTGACTTCCTTGCTCATCTTCTACCTCCTTTTGATCTTCAACTGGACTTTGGGAGCTCAGTCCAGTGCTCTGATGTGGGTCTCTGTCTCTATCTTCATTTGTCGCTGGACAAAGGTTCTACGGTGATATTCAAGATAGTCATCATTATGACTACGGGACAAGGCCAGTTCAGGCACCCTCTCCTCCACTGCCCAGGGTCCTAGCTGGAGACATCCCCGTGAACACCTGAGAACCCCACTAGAGTCAACCTCTTGCCAACCCCAAAATGGCTCCCTTAATTAAGATATCTTCTTCCCTGCTCCCATATTTGTCCTTTCTCCATCTCAACCATCCCATTCCCCCAAGCTCTTTCCAAACCTTCCCTTCTTCTTGCTCTCTCCCCCTCTCTCTTTCCCTTCACCTTACCCCACTCCTATATTCCCAACTTTTGCCTGGCAATCTTGTCTGCCTCCAACTTCCAGGAGGATCCATGTATGTTTTTCTTTGGGTTTATCTTATTATTTAGCTTCTGTAGGATCTCAAACTCTAGGGACAATGTCTTTGTTTATGGCTAGAATCCACTAATGAGTGAGTACATACCATATTCATTTTGGGGGGTTTGGGTTATTTCACTCAGGATAGCGTTTTCTATTTCCATCAATTTGCATGCAAAATTCAAAATGTCATTGTTTTTTCTACTGAGTAGTACTCTCATGTGTATATGTGCCACAGTTTCTTTATCCATTCTTCCATTGAGGGGCATCTAGGTTGTTTCCAGATTCTGGCTATTACAAATAATGCTCCTATGAACATAGTTGAACAAATGCTTTTGTTGTATGATTGGCATGCTTCAAATTTTTATCCAAACTATATAGGAAATGGAGTCACATTTTAAATTAATTTATTTATTTTAAAAAAACAATTTTTTCACATTTTACATACTAATCCCAGTTCCCACTTCTTCCCCTTTTCCTGCTCATTCTACCCCCCCCCCAGCCTCCCCATGCACTCCTCAGAGAGGGTAATGTTTTCCATGAGGAGTCAACAAAATTAGCATATCATTTTGAGGCAGGACCAAGACCCTCCCCACTATATCTAGGGTGAACAAGATATTCCTCCAAAGAAAATGGGCTCCAACAAGACAGTTTAAGGAAAAGGGATAAATCATGGTCCCACTGCCAGTGCTCCCAGAAACTGCCCTAGCTATACAACTGTCAGCCACTTTAGAGGGCTTAGTTTGGTTCTATGGTGGTTGTCCCACATTCAGTCTAGAGTCAGTGGGAACCCATTAGCTCAGGTAAGTGGTTTCAGTGGATATCCCCATGATGATCTTGACTACTTTGCTCATATTGTCATTCTTTCCTCTCTTCAACTAGACATGGGAGCTCAGATCAGTGCTTTACTGTGGATCATTGCATCTGTTTCAATCTGTTGCTGGATGAAGATTCTATGATGACAATTTAGGTAGTCATCAATGTGATTACAAGAGAAGGCTAGTTCCAGCACCTTCTTCACTATTGCTTAGGATCTAGTTGTGGTCATCCTTGTGGATTCCTGGTCATTTTCCTAGTGCCACACTTCTCTCTAGCCCCATAATGGCTCCTATAATCAAGTTATCTCTTTCCATGCTTTCCCTCTGTGTCCTTACCCCATCTTGAACATCCCTTTCCTTCATGTTCTCCTCCCTTCTTCCCTTCTCTCCTCCCCCTTCCCTCTGGCCTCCCTTCTTGTTTCCCCCACCATGCTCCCAATTTGATCAGTAGAGTTTGTCTATTTTCCTTTCCCATGGCTATCTATATATGTTCTCTTAGGGTTCTCCTTGTTTCCTAGCTGTTAGCAGAGGCTGCTCGTTTGTTCTCTGCTGACCCTATACAAAATAACCA
>NW_004949111.1:1669307-1670517 GCF_000317375.1 Microtus ochrogaster
TTGTTCAAACTATGACCCAATGATTCTGTGGATTTCCTCAGTTATGTCCCAATTTTCATTTCTGATTTTGTTAATTTGTATCTTCTCTCTCTCTGATTTTTGATTAGTTTGCATAAGGATTTGTCTATTTTGTTGATTTTCTCAAAGAACAAGCTCTGTTCTAGCAATCTTTTTGTATTGTATTTGTTTATGCTTTATTGATTTTAGTCTTCAATTTGAGCCAGTTATTTGTGCCATTTTTAATGAAGCCATGAAAGTTTTTTTTTTCTGCAAATGCTGAGTCAGGAAGCCTCCTCATAAAGGAGCCATGGCTTTGCTCATGTCCAGCAAACAGAACCCATCTGAAACAGTGCAGCTACCAAGAAGTTGTGCTTAACTCTGTTCTTTTGTGTCTAGAATTTTTTCCAAGTTCTCTCAGTTTTTATGTTGATGTAGTTGCCTCACATTGATGTGTCATCTTGTTGGCAGAGGCTGCTTTTTCATTTTCTGACTGCTCAGAACCAAATAATCACACAGAACCTATATTAATTAAAATATTGCTTGGTATAATAGCTCAGGCTTCTTATTAACTAACTCTTACATCTTAAATTAACACATTTCTATTAATCTATATATTGCCATGAGGCTGTGGCTTACCAGGTAATGTTCTGGGGCATCTGTTTTCTGTGGCAGCTATATGATGTTTCCCAACTCTGTGTATTTTCTTTCTCTCTCTCTACATCTCTCTTCAGATTTCCCATCTGGAACAGATTTTACTCTATTAAGCCACTGGACAAAAGCAGCTTCTTTATTAACCAATGGCAATAAAGCATCCACAGCATACAGAAGGGAATCTCACATCACAAACCTTCTCATATTAATCAACAAATTGCCACACAAACATGCATACAGGACAGTCTGAGTGAGACAATATGTCAGTTGGGGTTCTCTTTATCTAGATGGCTCTGGTTTGTATTAAGTTGACAGAAAACTCATCACTACAATATACTCTAGATACTTTTATATGTTTTGTTTATTACATAGATGAAGTGGCATTTTGAACATAGAAATAAGCTTTATAAACATTTAAGTTGTGAGAATATTACCTGTCATTATGCATAAATTATTATATGTCTAATTGCAAAAAGTGAAACATAATGCACAAGAGAAAATAGGAAACCATAGAAAAATTATGTTTGAAATCAGAAAATATTTTAAAATAAAATATAAA
>NW_004949111.1:1672652-1675920 GCF_000317375.1 Microtus ochrogaster
TACTTGGGAATATGGGCGCAGTTATTTCTCTCCAAACTGCTTCCTGCTGAATGGGAGCGCTGTTTTTTAGGTCTTTCATGGTATAACCTGTGTGCTAGTTTCATCTCAGTTGGCAGTTGAGCGAAGCAATTTTTTGAAGGTGTTCACAGCAACCTTTCAGGAAGGCGTGGTCCATGATACCATATTGGAATAGAAGAAATCCACAGACTCTCACCCTCTGTGAAAACAAAATAAGAAACTCCTTTCCAAAGCATCATGTCCTTAGATCCAAATTTCAAAGTCAAGGCATTTTCAAAATATCTATGTTGGATTACTTCAGCAGCATTTATAAAAAAATATCTTTTAGCAGCTGTTGCTCCTTCCTCGGCATTCAAACAATTCAAAGAGAGCATAATAGCATACTGTATCAAAATTCTCTGTTTATTTTCCATCTTTGTGCGCTTTATTTTAACCTCTATTTCATTTATTTTTACTTTTATTTTTTGAGACGCCTTCTCTATACATCTTTGTCCTGGAATAAGTCTGTAGACCAGGCTCTCCTTGAACTCTCAGAGATCCACCTGTCTCTGCCTCCCAGGCACTGGGATTAAAGGTGTATGCTACTACACCTTGAACTCACAAAGATCTGTTTGTCTCTACCTTCTAGGCACTGTGATTAAAGGCATGTGCTACCAAACCTTGAAGTCACAGAGGTCAATCTCCCTCAGCCTCCCAGTTGTTGGGATTAAAGGTGTGTACTACCACACCCAACTACTCTCTTTCTTAAATTTTTTTACTTTTAAGAACTTTAACTTTTAGCTTGCATATATTTTTAACACACTGTAAATCATTTAAACATTTTCTTTGACTTTGAATCTTTCTTTTACTTGTATATGTCTCTTTTTTGACCACATGAGTCTTTAATTTACTGAGCAATATGGGTAGGATTAAAGCCGTGGCTTTGCCGATTAGATCCAGCCCATTCCTTAGATTTCCAGCCTCATGGCTGCGGTACTGGCAGTAGCCATCTTTATTGCCACAAGTCTATGGTGTTTCAAGGTCTCTGCCAGCAAGTAAGCTGCAGCATTATGTCCACAGACAACATTCAAGTCCTCTCTCTGTAGTCTGCCCTCCTGCCTCAAACAGTCAGAGTTTGCCCTGGCAGGTCGGCCCAGAAAGCTGGCATTTTAAAACAGCACAACTTTTTTTTCCTCTACGGCTGAAAACAAACAAGCATTCAGTCAACATTTTATCAATACTATTTAAGTATGTCTTCACAGGACCTCTTAAAGAGCTGCAGGGTTTTGCAGCTAAAGCTGAGTTAGGAAGCCTCTCTTAGATGAGAGCACTTGCTTGCCTCTAGCAAGCAGAGTAGACCCAAGAAATTGCTGCTACCAAGAAAACATGCTTTACTCTATTCTTTCCCAAGCTTTCTCAAGCTTTCAGTGGATTCAGTTGTCCACATGTCTGGGAGCCATTCTGTTATAAGAGCTGCGGATTGTATTCCACCACCCAGCTTCTGCCACTGGCTAGCTTTACCTAAAATAACAACACACAAATTATATTCTTTTAAACACTGCTTGGCCCACTAGCTCTAGCCTCTTATGGCTAACTCTCATATCTTGCTTTAACCCATCTCTAATAATCTGTGTAACACCAGTCTTACCGGGAAAGATTTAGCATGTCTGACCTGGAGGCTTATTTCATCATGTCTACCCGGGAGAGGTGAGCATGGCCTCTTAGCTCACTTCCTCTTCCTCCAAGCATTCTGTTCTGTTTACTCTGCCTACCTAATTTTCTACCTATCAGGGCCAAGCAGTTTTCTTTAATTGACCAATGAAAGCAACAGATAGAAATATGACCTTCCCACGTCACTGGCCAAAATAGTTTTATCCATTAACCATATACATAACGACTTTCCACAACAGGCAATCAATTTTAGTATGGTGGAAGAGACATCGGAGACTTTGGAGGGCAGGTAGTTGGGAGGAGCTGGAAGTAGAAAGAGATGAGGGAAAGTGATGTAACTCTATTTCAAATAAATACATACTTATAGAAATAGATATTGGAATTTGCAGTAGCAAAATTATCTTTACAAAATCATGACAAGACCACTAAAGGAAAATATTTAAAACTATGGAATAATCAGTTCCTAGAACAGGATATTAATATAGATGAAAAGCAGGTAATGATACTCAACATCATTCATCAAAAGGAAAAAGAAAAAAAATCAACAACAATATAATCTGGGCCACATGGTACATATTTTTAACAGCAGCACAGGAGAGATTGAGGCACAACATTTATGAACTTGAGACCAGCAAAAGCTATAGAGCAAGATGCTGTGACAAAAGAAATAAACAGGACCTTCAGCTTGTGCTCCAGGGGTGCCTGTGCTCTCCTGGATCACCCCTGCCTGCCCCGTTTTTCCTTGTGTCCCCGGATCATTGGGCTACCTGGCGGCCCTGCTTAGGTGCTGAGGAGTTCCATCTGGACGGGTGAGTGTGTGCTATCCAGGGGCAGATTTTCCTGGAAGAGAGCACAGTCTCCCCTCCCCCAGCTTCTTCTGCAGGGCTGTCTTTCTGGCACATGACCCCCCTCCTGCGTTTTCTGCTGGGTCCTTTGCTTGGGAACAGTTTTCTGCTCCTACACTGGGGCTGCCCACCCAGAGCATGAGTGCCTGCCTACCTGGCGGGCCTCAGGGACCCCTGAAAGGGAGCATGTGCACCTCCAACTTTGGTGGCAGGGTGTCCTGTGTTCTATTCATCCCCGCCCTGCCCCCCCCAAGTTCTCCCTTTTGTCCGCGGGTCATTGGACTACCAGGTGCCACTGTTTAGGTGCTGAGGACTTCCATCTGGACGGGTGAGTGTGTGCTATCCAAGGGCTGACTGTCCTGGAAGAGAGCACAACCCCCCCTCCCCCAACTCCTTTTGCAGGGCTGTCTTTCTTATGCACAACCCAGTCCCCCAGCACCCCCCAACCCTGCCCTGCTGTATGCTAGGACCAGTGCTCAAAAACAGTTTTAAGCTCCTACACTAAGGTGACCCACTCAGAGCAGTGAGTGCCTGCCTACTGGGCAGGCCTCAAGGACCGCACCCCAAAGGGAGCACGTGAACCTTCAGCTTTTGTGGCAGGGTGTCCTGTGTTCTACTCACTCCCACCCTGCCTCCAAAGTTCTCCCTTTTGTCCGCGGGTCATTGGACTACCAGGCGTCTATGTTTCGGTGCTGAGGTGTTCCATCTGGACCGGACGGTTCCTGCTTCTACACTGAAGAGATACACCCAGAGAG
>NW_004949111.1:1677995-1678492 GCF_000317375.1 Microtus ochrogaster
TACTCAAACTTATGGGACACTATGAAAGCTGTCCTAAGAGGAAAGTTCATATCACTAAGTGCCCACTTAAAGAAAACAGAAAAAGCACACATTGGAGACTAAACAGCCTACCTGAAAGCTCTAGAAATAAAAGAAGCAGACTCACTTAGGAGGAGTAGAAGACTGGAAATAATCAAACTGAGGGTGGAAATCAACAAAATAGAAACACAGAAAATAATCCAAAGAATCAATGAAACAAAAAAGCTGGTTCCTGGAGAAAATCAACAAGATTGATAAACCCAAATTGATATCCAAACTAATCAAACGGCAGAGAGAGAATATGCAAATCAATAGGATCAAAAATGAAAAGGGGGACATAACCACAGACACAGAGGAAATTCAGAGAATCGTAAGATCTTCCTACAAAAGCCTGTATGCTACAAAACTGGAAAATGTAAAAGAAATGGACACTTTTTTTTTTTGGTTTTTCGAGACAAGGTTTCTCTGGTTTTGGAGCC
>NW_004949111.1:1680511-1682497 GCF_000317375.1 Microtus ochrogaster
AAAAAAAACAAAAAAAGAAATAAACAGATTAGCAAACATTAATTTTACTACCTCCTAACAGAAGTGTATAAAATTCTGCATTTTGTAACCATGTCGTGCTTTAAAAATGTCATTTACTGTTAATAAGTAATTCATAAATTTGGATTTTTTGATACTCTCCATTAGGATACCTGAAAATGTATCCTTAAAGTAGTACATGAGAATATTCATATAACTTTAATCACAAAGGTAACAAAATCGCAATCAGATCACGCTTACACTCATGTTAGAACAGCATAATCATAATAAAACACTTCTCAGTAGAAAGGATTTTTAGCTGATATATAAATATAAGAACAAGAAAACCATTATTCTAGCAAATCAATTTTGCTGTATTGGTTTCCTTGCAAAGCTTACAAATACAGGAAAAAGGAAATGAATAATATTAGAATTGAAGATAACAATGACCTTTGGATTCAAGAAGGGAAGTTTCAAGTACCATAGATATTTAGTACATTGATCCATGTTCTGACTACCATGGGGTGTTAATTTTGTGAAATATCATTCTTGTATATACTCATATTTATCATATTTGCTTATATTGTGTATCATTTTGTATTTTAAATGAAAGCTTTAAGTGAAAATGATGGCATGTTATTCTTCAGTGCTTTCCTTTTATCAGACATAATTCCAAATAATTTACAATAAGAAAGTTCTTTAGCATTTTGAATGAGGGAACTGAGACTTAGTCATTACCATCTTGCCTAAGGTTATATAGCTAATGAGTTGTAGAGTAGAATTTGAAATCATTCCAGCTTTTTTATAAAGCCTAAGCACATAACTACTGTTTCATAATATTGTAAAATGTCATTTCCTCCTCTTTGGTATGTAACGTTTAAGATTTTAAAACATGACTTAATTATTATTTATGCAAAAATTAATTACCCTATCTAGCAGCTTTTGTTTTTGCTGTTGTTGCTTTTCTATATTTCAATTACACAAAATTGGATATTAATCTTAATCTTAGATTCATATCTAGGGAAATCTCTTGTCATGAAATTGAACTAGATTAATGGAATATTCTTTATCTACTTTTACTCTTAAGTGTTGTGTTTAGTGAGGGCATTTCCAGACCATACATGCCATGTTTAATCAGTTTGTCTGACTTTTTCAATGAATTTGATTTCACTGCTGTGAATTTGCTTTAGGATTTTTTTTCTACATGAAGTAGTACATCAAAAGCCTATCTTTTTTTTTCATTCGTGTGAAAGTGTAGAATGATAACAAGCTACTAGGGATAACAAAATAACTTTAATATTGCAAATTACACTTAACTTTCTTATTCAAGAAAACAGGAATTGATTGGATTATTTGAAAAGTGTCTTATGTAGACTTTGTTTTCCAAAGCATTAACTTATGTTTCTATTACAGACAAATAAATATGTAATTTGTGCCAATTATTAAAAGAAATAAACAATTATCTTTGTATATCAAGTATTTTTTTTTTACTTTTTTTGTCTACATACCTGTAGGTTTTTTACTTTTTATCATTATTGTATTTCTTAGGCTCAGTATCACTACATCATCCTGGCTGGCCTGGAATTCACTATGTAGAGCAGGGTAGCCCAGAACCCACAGAGATCCTCCTGCCTCTATATCCTGCATTCTGACATTAAAGGTATAATCCGTCACACTTGGCATGAGGCTTCTTTTTAATGCAATATAATGCATGTAGAATTAAGTTTATA
The DNA here is from genome assembly GCF_000317375.1 of Microtus ochrogaster. Taxonomy (NCBI): domain Eukaryota; kingdom Metazoa; phylum Chordata; class Mammalia; order Rodentia; family Cricetidae; genus Microtus; species Microtus ochrogaster. The sequence continues at coordinate 1,682,239 of NW_004949111.1, forward strand.
ATAAATATTTTAAAGTATATGAAGAAGTGACCTTAGCACCTTGAAAAGGTTGAAAGACAGTCATTACTATCTATCTGCAGAACTACATCAACTTAAACTAGAACATTTTTTTAGTATGCAATTTTTCTTAATCTTTAATAATGGTAAAGTTTTATGTATATCTGAGAGTATTTTTTTCTTTTTTCTTTTTTTTATTAAAAATTTCCGCCTCCTCCCTGCCTCCCTTTTCCTTCCCCCTCCCCCCACTCCCCTCAACCTC
>NW_004949111.1:1682867-1686168 GCF_000317375.1 Microtus ochrogaster
CAGATGAAGGTTCTATGGTGATATGCAAGATATTCATTAGTATGGCTATAGGATCGGGCCATTTCAGTCTCTCTCTCCTCGGCTGCCCAAGGACCTAGTTGGGGACATTTTTCTGGACCCCTGGGAACCCCTCTAGAGTCAAGGCTCTTGCCAACCCTAAAATGGCTCCCTTATCCATAAATATAGGACATTGAGCCTATAATTCTGGATCTTAGAGAAGCTAAATAAGGAGGTGAACCCAAAGGAAAAACATATAGTTATCCTCCTGGATATTGGAAGTAGACAAGATTGCTGGGCAAAGATTGGGAACTGGGGGGTGGGGTGGGATGGGGGAAAGGGGAGATGGGGAGAGACAAGTGAGAAGGGGAGGACACGGAGAGCTTGGGGGAATGGGATGGTTGGGATAATGGAAGGATGGATATGGAAGCAGGGAAGCATTAAACTAGAACTTGAACCCAATAAATTATAGCACAGCTGTTCTTCACTTTATCCAGAAATTCATAACATAATTCTACTTTCTCTTTCTCTCTGAGGCATACTATTTTATGTGTTGTATATAAGAGGTATGCTCACTAGCTTTATGTCAAGTTAGTGCACTCTTGGCTTTTGAGGGAGCAAAACGTACCTCCATTGAAAAATGGCCCCAACAGATTGGCTTATAGGAAAGCGGCACATTATGTATATCTTTACATTTTACTACACATAGCATAGAATTTACTTATTTCATACAGTTATTTTTTCACCATTTTAGAAAATTTTTTACAGATTTATAATTTTAAGTTACAGTAACTTTACCTGTTATTTGAAAAATCTACTTGTATTTACACTTGTAAGATGCCTACATATATTTATATGACTATGAATTTCATCATATATGCTTCTGTTTACCGAAAAAGAATATTCATAGGATTTATTCCAAGGCATTTCTACTGACAATTAATTCCCAGTATTTTTACATCTGGAAAGGTATTAATATTTCCCTTTTTATTTTCTTTTAAGTATAGCATTAATTTTTAACATTTATTTTACTTATAATCATTATCAATGAGTTCATACATGACTACAATTTTTACATCATTTCTGTCATTAGCTCTCTCCTTTTCAAATATTCCCATGAAGCCTACCATTCCCTCTCAATCCCATGACCTCTTATTTCATTATTATATTTACACAACACATATATCTATATATCTATACGCATACACATGTGTATATGTATAAATACAATTTGTTTATCCTATTAAGTGTTGTTCATATTCAATGTGTTTAGGACTGGCTATTGGATAACTTACCAAATGGACTGTTCCTGTAGGACACTGATCTTATTATTTATTCATATAGCTTTAACTAGATGAACTTTCTTGTTGCAGCAGATAGAGATCATCATAGAATTCAGAACTGATCAAAATAGAGAGAACAAATACAGAATTCTTATTTGAAACCACTGTTTTTGTTGTCGTTTTAGAGTGTCAGGAGCCATTTCAGTCTTCTTCTTTCTCACATCTCACAGGGCCTTGAAGTAAAAAATCTTGAGACAGAAAACTTAAAGTTAGCCAAAACATTATGTGCTAACCGTGGAGACTCAAGCTCTGGAAAGCAACACAGATGGCTTGCTGCTTATCACTAACAGCAGGTGTTCTAGCCACTGACCTTGAAACTGCCCTGCTTAGCTGCCAAACTGCCCCACTTAGTTGCCTAGCTATGGAGCCCCTCCTTCCTTTCCCCCTTTCCTCAGCACCCCCTGCCCGAGCTTCTCACTGAGGAGTATTTAAGACATGAACTTGCTTCAATAAACGGATGCCTTGAAAAAGAATACTGCTTGGCGTCCCTTTCTCTTTCCTCCCATGTCTTTCAGATAGTGCCTCTTCAAGACCCTTGAGCAACTTAGGACCTGCTGGGCGGGTCAGTAGAGGTGTTGTGGATGTTTTTGTTTGTTATTTTAAATATGTTTTTGTTCTTTCTTTTCTCTAAAAAATGTTTTGAGCATGAATTTTCTGCAATCTTACTTGGATCCCCTCCATAGGGGCAAGGCTTCCTCACTGGGTCAAAACAAAAACACCATTGTCTCTCTCTCTCTCTTTTTTTTTTTATTGAGAAAAGGAAAAAAAAAGTATCCGCCTCCTCCCAGCCTCCCATTTCCCTCCCCCTCCACCCACCCTTCTCCCGCTCCCCCAAACTCCTCTCCCCCTCCCTCTCCAGTCCATAGAGCAGTCAGGGTTCCCTGCCCTGTGGGAAGTCCAAGGTATGCCCCCCTCCGTCCATGTCTAGGAAGGTGAACGACCAAACTGACTAGGCTCCCACAAAGCCAGAACATGAAGTAGGATCAAAACCCCATGCCATTGTCTTGGCTTCTCATCAGCATTCATTGTTCGCCATGTTCAGAGAGTCCGGTTTTATCCCATGCTTTCTCAGTCACAGTCGAGCTGGCCTTCTTGAGCTCCATTTTCTCATTGGGTGGGTGCGCCCCTCTTGGTCCTGACTTCCTTGCTCATTTTCTCCCTCCTTCTGCTCCTCATTTGGACCTTGGGAGCTCAGACCAGTGCTCCAGTGTGGGTCTGATATTCATCAATATTGCCATAGGATAGGGTCATTTCAGATTGCCTATCCCCAGCTGCCCAAGGGACTAACTGGGGAAATCACAATGGGCTCCTGGGAGCCACTCTAGGGTCAAGTCTCTTGCCAACCCTAAAGTGGCTCCCTTAACTAAGAATTGTGGTTCCGTGCTCCCCTGGCCATCCTTCCTTTATCCCAATCCTCCTGTTTCCCCAAGTTCCCCCCATCCTTCCCTTCTAACTTTTTTCTCCCCATCTCTCCTTACCCCCATCCCACCCCACCCCCAAGATCCCAATTTTCTCCACGGCAATTCATAGCCAAGAGGATAACTATATGTTTTCGCTTGGGTTCACCTTCTTATTTAGCTTCTTTAGGTTGACCAATTATAGACTCCATGACCATTATTTATTGCTAGAAACCAATTATGAGTGAGTGCATCCCCTGTTCATCTTTTTGGGTCTGGGTTACCTTACTCAGGATAGTGTTTTCTATTTCCATCCATTTGCATGCAAAATTAGAGATGTCATTGTTTTTTACCGCAGCATAGTATCTAATGTGTATATATTTCATACTTTCTTCATTCATCCTTCCATTGAAGGGCATCTAGGTTTTTTCCAGGTTCTGGCTATTACAAATAATACTGCTATGAACATAGTTGAACAAATGCTCTTGTCATATGATAGGGTATCTCTTGGGTATATGCCCAAGAGTGGTATTGCTGGGTCCAGGGGTAGGTTGATCCCGAATT
>NW_004949111.1:1687463-1692125 GCF_000317375.1 Microtus ochrogaster
ACACTACTTGAGAACTGGTGACTTTTTCCCTTTCTGCTGACTAGCATTTTCTCTAACTACATTCATGCAATATTACCCTAAATATACACATTTGGCCCACTTCCTAAAGTTAAGGGTAGAAGTTTTGATAGATTACTGCTACTATGCGCATATCTCGTCTTTGTGCTTTGTGCTAATTTCCTGCCATGTGAGTCCAGCGATACTCTGCCATTTGCTTTGTAAGTTCAGTAGAACCATTATATTATGCTTGGGTTCTGGTGATATGTGCTACAGGATGAAAACTGTTCTTACAATCACCGGAATAGGACTTAACTTACAAATTTTCATTGCTCAGAATATAGCAATTCAATGCTCTCAGTCAGTCCTTAAGAAAAGATGTCTCACTGTTTTTCTACCTTTATGCTATTTTTAAGAGAATAATGTGAGATATAAGAGCTGAAAGTCAGGGAGGGCTGTAGTTAATCAAATCTTCTGGATATGACATGACTCTTTCAATCACAAACTTACCATAGCTGCAGAAGCCTGAACACAATTAAACCAGTTAAAACTATAGGATATATATAGAAGAAGCTCATGAGTGAGGTGCTATTAATTGCTGATTATGTCTAGAGGTGAGAGAGTCAGTTTTCTTCAGATATATGACCCCTGATTAATATCCATACTCCAGTGTGTGCAATAAAACTATAAGGACAAAACGTATTGTGTTACAAATAAAAAAAAAACAGGACATAAAATTAAAAAAGTATGTGGCAGTGGGGAGTGGATCTGAGAGAAGTCAGGAGGGAAGTAGAATGTGGGTAAGATCAAAGTATATTGTATACATGTATGGACTTTCCAAATTACTAACAAACTCTTATGGTGCATCTAGTTTTAACTTTTCTCCTATGATTAGTTTCTTAATTCTGTTATATACGTTTTCATTATTTTATATTTTTTAATTTAATCTTAATGTTTAAAGAATTACATACATCAATAATGTGTTTACTTAATTTCTCTATCACTATCATCCAACTATTCTCATGTCTTCTCTACTTGTTTTCCAGTTCTGACTTTTGTTGAGTCCATTGAGTGCTACTTTTATGTATGTGTTTATGAGTGAAAACCCATGACAGTATAACTGATCAGGAGACTGATTTTCATTTTCTTATCAAAACCTCTCTGAGTTGTTTTGGGTAACTGGGGACTTTTGTGGTTCCATATGAATTTTATATTTTTTTTCCTGTGAAGAATGTCTTGGGGGTTTTGATTAGGATTGCATTAAATCTATAAATAATTTTGATAGTATGTTCATCTTCACAGTGTTATTTCCAGTATTATGTTCACTACATGAACATTAGGAGTTTAAGTAAAGAGAGGGAGAAATAAAGGTGAGCAATAAATAGCACCAAGGATATATGTAAAACCATAAGGAAAAATTATTTTATGCCCACTTAAAATACATAAAGTATTTATTTTGCTGCTTAAAATGCATATAATACATTGTGTGTATACATGTACATCTATTAAATGAATTATGCCAATTGAGGTGAAAATCTTCTTCCCAAAAGTCATAGACTATGCTACCTCAATTTCGATACTAAGCATAGAAAAATGAAAAATATAAACAGTAACAACAAAATATTGAAATCTAGCAGAGAAAACTCTCATTGAACTATTGGCCTGTAAAGTTGAAGAGATTCTCACAATAAAGCTAATTTCTTTCTTTTTCTTTTTTCTTTCTTTTTTTTTTTATATGTGAGACAGGGTTTCTCCGTAGCTTTTGGTTCCTGTCCTGGAACTAGCTATTGTAGACCAGGCTGGCCTTGAACTCACAGAGATTCGCCTTCCTCTGCCTCCCGAATAAAGCTAATTTCTATTACTCTTGGTTGTCTCTAAGATCTTGAAGGCAAGACTCTATTGCTAAAGGCACCACACAAACCAGAAATAAGACATGGAAGTATCAAGCGGGAACTGACTTACTTGGAAGTGCCTCTGAACATAAAATCTCATAATATCTGAAGTAGTTACACAAGCTTCCAAGGGAGAAAAATATTCAATAAATAGTTCCACTCAGCTATACAGAACAAAAAGCACAATAAAAATCATGGGAAAATATACCCAGGCCCTCAATGGCAGATCTTATACCTTGAGGGTAACCAATAGCTAGCTAATTGGACTTAAAGCACAATCAGTAGGAGGGAACTAATATGAAGCAATGTAACTCTATCCAACTATGTGGATATGGAGCTTAGAAAGGAACATACTGCTGCTACTTTTATAAACCTATATAATTGTTTGTTTACGAGCATGGAGATCTGATCTCGGCACCAGGAGAGCCATCACTGGGGTGAGTGAGTTTCTGACCCGTGGCAGCAGCCTGGGACACGGAACTCAGAAGTCCCTCACCCCCCTTGACTTCCTGGTCTTCCTACATGGGATATACTCCCCAGATACTGCCTCTCTCTTCCTATCCCACCCAGCTTGCATCCAGAACCCCCCTTCTGCCTCCCTCCCCTCTTTGGGCAAATAACATCACCCAGCTTAGCCTGTTTGGGCACTGGGACCGAATTGTGAAGGCAACCAGGATGAAGGTAGTTCCTTTGTCTCAATAGCCTGCCTGCAGCAAGCAAGGTAGGCACTTTGTTTACAAGCTACCCAACCAGAATGGAGATCTGATCTAGGCACCAGGAGAGCCGTCACTGGGGAGTACCATCACTGGGAAGGTAGTTCAGTGGTCAAGGAGACCTGATCCTGTAAAAGAAGATCCATAGGGGAGCATTCAGAGGAAGAGATGAGTAGGCACCAATGCAAGAATTCACCCAACAATCTGAAAAACAACATGAAACCACCAGAACCCAGAGACCTCACAACAGGAGAAAATGAACACCTTAATCAAGAAGAAGTAGAAAAAAATGACTTTATCAAAGTGATAGAGTCCCTTAAACAGCATGTAAAAAACACCCTTATAGAAATGGATGAGAAGTATAACAGAAAGTTTGAAGAATTAAATAAATCAGTAAATAATACCCTAGGAAACCAAGGAAAAACTATCAAGCAGATAATGGAAACAGTTCAAGACTTGAAAACTGAAGTGGAGGCAAGGAAGAAAACACAAACAGAGGGCTGGCTGGACATGGAAAATCCAGGTAAATGAATAGAGACTACAGACAAGCATAACCAACCAAATACAAGAGATAGAAGAAAGAATCTCAGATTCTAAAGATACCATAGAGAAAATAAACGCACTGATCAAAGAAAACAGCAAATCCAACAAACTCTCATCACAAAACATTAAGAAAATCTGGGACACAATAAAAAGACCAAACCTAAGAATAATAGGAGTAGAAAAAGGAAAAGTGCAGCTCAACGGTCCAGAAAATACATGTAATAAAATTATAGAAGAAAACTTTCCCAACCTAAAGAAAGATATTCCTTCGAAGGTTCAAGAAGCATACAGAACACTGAATAGACTGAACCAAAGAAAAATCCACTCATATAATAATCAAAACACAAAGCATACAGAATAAAGAAAGAATATTAAGAGCTTCAAAGAAAAAAGGCCAAGTTACTTATAAAAGTAAACCTATCAGACTTAAACCTGACTTCCCTATGGAAATTGTGAAAGCCAGAAGGTCCTGGATAGAGATACTGCAAAAACTAAGAGACCATGGATGCAAGCCCAGACTACTATACCCAGCCAAGCTTTCATTGACTACAAATGGAGAAAACAAAATTTTCCAGGATAAAAACAAATTTAAACAATACGTAGCCACAAATCCAGCCTTACAGAAAGTAATAGAAGGAAAATCACAAACCAAAAACACCAACAATGCCCACAATATCTCAGACATCTAGAGACCCATCACTAGCACAACTCAAAGAAGGGAAACACAAAGACTCTACTACTAAAAATGTGAACGGAGTTAACAACCACTGGTCATTAATATTACTTAATGTCTGATGGGGGGGGAGTCTTCTGGCTTGTGTTAATTTCATTGGTTAAATAAAGAGACTGCCTTGGGCCTTTAGTAGGACATAAAATTAGGTAGGTGGAGAAAACAAAACAGAATGCTGGGAGAAAATAGCTGAGTCAGGGAGTCGCCATGGTTCTCCCACTCCAGACAGACGCAGGTTAAGATCTTCCCTGGTATGCCACCTCATGGGCTCCACAGATTATTAGAAATGGGTTAGTCCAGGTACGAGAGTTAGCTGAGAAGAGGATGGAACGAATAGGCCAAGCAGTGTTTAAAATAATACAGTTTCTGTGTAATTATTTCAGGGCATAAGCTAGCCATGTGGGCGGCTGGGTGGTGGGACACAGCCCCGCTGCTTTTATTTCAACAGAGTGGCGCCTAACGTGGGGTGCCAAGATGTAGCCGCGTAAATGAATGCAGTCACATTGCAAAAAATATATACAGCTTTAAAGGAGAAAAAGATTACAGTACCACAGTTCCAGGGGAGAAGAGGAAGCAGAAGGGAAGGTTGGGCACACGCCTGGCAGATTTATAAGTAAATATTAGCCCCAGGTGAACACGCCCCCAGAGGGCAGGGCTTAACCCTACTAATGTCAATGGACTCAACTCACCTATAAAAAGGCATAGGCTAAGAGATTGGATACGAAAACAGGATCCAACATTCTGCTGTTTACAAGAAACACACCTCAACCACAAAGACAGGCACCTA
>NW_004949111.1:1696917-1697543 GCF_000317375.1 Microtus ochrogaster
TGGGTAAAGGCATGCTATCGGGGGCAGTCAGAGCATAGGGCGGCAGCTGCGGAGTCCTCTTTGGCTGACTAAGGAAGACGCGGGGAACCCTCTCTCCTCTACCATGCTTTCCTTCCTTATATCTAGCCGCTTCTAACTCATTTTCGGACTCTGAATCCAAGAGCTCCCCTGAACTCTGAATCCAGTGATCCGAGTCCTGCTGGCTATGTTTGGTTTCATTTTTAAAAGTAAACAGCGATGGATAAATGCCATTAGGCAATTTTTGACTCTTATCTCCAGCCAGCACGGTTTCCTCTTGGGGGCCTGCTGTGGGATTAATAGGCCCTGAGGAGGGGTCCTCAGGAATACTAATAATAACTGAAGGGCACGGGGAAGGACACCCCTTCTCATTGTCTTTATGAGATGGTGGGCGGGATGCCTCTAAGAATTCAGTAACTATTGTCAGAAGACAGGAACCATCCCCTCCACATTCTGGGCTATTTATGATGTCTCTGATTAGGGACCAGTAAGTAAGAACAACTTCCAGCACAAAATCACCTGCTTTAATCAGTTTACTAAGATTTTTACCCACCTTATCCCAAACGTTCGGGTGTATTTCTGGGCCGGTTAAAGTTAACCAGGGGCAT
>NW_004949111.1:1700283-1700742 GCF_000317375.1 Microtus ochrogaster
AGCGGTAAAAAACATTGACATTTTGAATTTTGCATGCAAATGGATGGAAATAGAAAACACTATCCTGAGTGAGGTAACCCACACCCAAAAAGATGTACACAGGATGTACTCACGTATAATTCGTTTCTAGCCATAAATAAAGGATGTCGAATCTATAATTTGTGATCCTAAGAAGCTAAATATGAAGATGAACCCAAAGAAAAACATATAGTTATCCTCCTGGATATGGGAAGTAGACAAGAATGTGGGGAAAAAATTGGGATCTTGGGGGTGGGGTGTAATGGGTGTAAGTGGAAATGGGGAGAGAAAAGTGAGAAGGGGAGGATGAGGGAAACTTTGGGAAATGGGATAGCTGGGATAAAGGAAGGGTGGATATGGGAGCAGGGAAGAATATATCTTAATTAGAGGAGACATCTTAGGGTTGTCAAGAGACTTGAACCTAAAGGGGCTCCCAGGTTC
>NW_004949111.1:1700842-1704805 GCF_000317375.1 Microtus ochrogaster
TATGTTCATAGCAGCATTATTTGTAATAGCCAGAACCTGGAAACAACCTAGATGTCCTTCAATGGAAGAATGGATGAAGACAGTGTGGAATATATACACATTAGAGTACTACTCAGCGGTAAAAAACATTGACATTTTGAATTTTGCATGCAAATGGATGGAAACAGAAAACACTATCCTGAGTGAGGTAACCCACACCCAAAAAGATGAACACAGGATGTACTCACCTATAATTCGTTTCTAGCCATAAATAAAGGATGTCGAATCTATAAATTATGATCCTAAGAAGCTAAATATGAAGATGAACCCAAAGAAAAACATATAGTTATCCTCCTGGATATGGGAAGTAGACAAGAATGTGGGGAAAAATTGGGATCTTGGGGGTGGGGTGTAATGGGTGTAAGTGGAAATGGAGAGAGAAAAGTGAGAAGGGGAGGATGAGGGAAACTTTGGGAAATGGGATAGCTGGGATAAAGGAAGGGTGGATATGGGAGCAGGGAAGCATATATCTTAATTAGAGGAGACATCTTAGGGTTGGCAAGAGACTTGAACCTAAAGGGGCTCCCAGGTTCTCAGGGCAATGTCCCCAGTTAGTTCCTGGGGCAGCTGAGGATAGGGAACCTGAAATGACCCTATCCTATAGCCATACTGATGAATATCTTGCATATCACCATAGAACCTTCATCTGGCGATGGATGGAGATAGAGACATAGACCCACACTGGAGCACCGGACTGAGATCCCAAGGTCCCAATGAGGAACAAAAGGAGGGAGAACATGAGCAAGGAAGTCAGGACCACGAGGGATGCACCCACTGAGACAGTGGGGCTGATCTATTGGGAGCTCACCAAGGCCAGCTGGAATGGGACTGAAAAAGCATGGGATAAAACCAGACTCTCTGAACATGGCGGACAATGAGGGCTGATGAGAAGCCAAGGACAATGGCACTGGGTTTTGATCCTACGTCATGTTCTGTCTTTATGGGAGCCTTGCCAGTTTGGATGCTCACCTTCCTAGACCTGGATGGAGGGGGGAGGACCTTGGACTTTCCACAGGGCAGGGAACCCTGACTGCTCTTTGGACTCGAGAGGGAGGGGGAGAGGAGGGGGGAGGTTAGGAGGGGGGGACGTTGGGAGGCGGGGAAAGTGGGAGGAGTGGGAGGCTGGGAGGAGGTGGAAATTATTTTTTCAATAAAAATAAATAAATAAATAAATAAATAAATAAATAAATAAACCTATACAATTTATAACTGCATTCTACTTATTTATCCTTATACCTGCAGATGAGTTTAACTAACATATCTCATCAAAGAAACTTTGTATTGTATTAGAAATAGGTTTATTATAGACATCCATAATTAGTTAAAATTTAGAGGACAGAAGATTGTAGGTTGTCCAAACCATTGTTACACATACAACAAACATAACTATCATAGCTAAGGCTCAGAGACCATCACAGAAAATGGTGCTGAGAGATTATAATAATCATAGGAACAGAACATGTGCTTCAAGATAGTGTATTTTGTATGTGACATGGAGTTACACTCATGAAATCTCATCAATTTGCATTTCCAAACAAGACCTGCATGGTGGCACAAGTGAAAAAGCCAATACAGATGGGGGTTATCTCACAGGAAATAACCCTTAGATTAAAATATTATTAGATTTTTATTTTATTTCTAGTAAAATAGTTAAAATTTAATACCATGAGGCTAATGTTGAAAACATAAATGAATAATAATAATATAACTTAATTATCACCTTCAATTTTTGTTTAGATGTACACATTTACTTACAATAACATATCTAAGGTGTTTTCTTTTTTCTTTTCTGAATTTTCACAAGAATTCCTCTGTAGTAGTTTACCTGAGAAGCATTTCTCATAGGTTTGGGTAGTTGAACATTTTGTCCTTACTTGATAGCACTGTGGGTTATTATGGAACTTTTAGGAGGTCTGCCCTTTAGGAAAGAAATGTGTCACTAGGAATGTATTTAAGAATTTCTGTTTTTCCCAGAGTTTCCAGTTTGTTCTCTATGCTGTGTTTGTGATCTCCCAGCTTCCTGCTCTGGCATCTTGTTGTCATGCCTCCCTGTCATAGTTAATTTTTTGTTGCTGTGGCAAAACATCATATTTTCCTCCCTGACCCGCATATGTTTATGGATAGATCGTAATGAGAAATGTGTTTATTCCTACTTCAAAAGTCCAAATAATCTTTTGGTATCAACACTTTCAGAGTCCAAAGTTCAAGTCTATTCTGAGACTCAAGAAAATCTCTTAAGTTTAAGCACCAACAAAATCAAAAGGCAAATCACACAATTCCAACATACAATGGCACTGAAAATACTTTTTATCACAAATAGGATTTGGGCATGGTAAGGAAATGCTTTACTAACAAAATATTAAAATCTATCAGAGAAAACTCCGTATCCTTTAGCTCCATGTCTGAGAACACAGGGTTAAATGCCTCTGCACTTCCAGACTTGCCTCCTGAAAGACACATGCCTCTTGTTGGCTGGTTCCACTCCCAGTGTGAAGCTCTCCTTTGCAAATACCCCATGATTCTAGCACCTAGAATATTTTGAGGTCTCCAAATATGGTAGTTTGAATGAAGTTGGCTCCTACAAGTTCATGTTTGAATAGGTAGTAGAACTATTTGGGAAAGTTTAGAAAGTGTGGCTTTTTAGAGGAGGTGAGTCACTAGAGATGGGCTTTAAACTTTCAAAAATGAAAGTCTCATACCGTTCCCACTCTCTCTTCCTCCCTGCCTTGTAGTTTTGCTTCAAGACTGAGTTCTCAGCTACTACACCAGTAACATGTGACCTTGCCTATTGCCATACCTCCTGTCATGAAGGTCATAGACTAACTCCCTGAAACTGTAAGCCCCAAAGGAACTCTTCTATAAGCTGTCTTTGTCATGGTCTGTTACCACAGTCATATAAAACTAAGACACCACAGAAATAAAGCCTTCACTTCTACAGTTTCATGCCTCCATGTATAAACACAAGGACCTCCAGGCCATATTCCCAGCCCTGATGCCCCGACTTAATCATTGAGCAAGATTTCATTGCTATATTTTTCAGAACCATGTACATGAGATTGCCATATTTGGTTGCCTCCTTGGAATGGAGTATGACTTTCCCTGAATCAATTTTGGTATAGCTTTCTTTTGTTACTGGCTTCAAGGAACAGAAATTTCTTCCTGTCTAACTTTCACAATTTTTAAGTTATATGGGTGGAGCATTGTTATGAGAATTTCCCTTGCTTTAGTCTGTTTTGTACTTCTTTTTGCTCTGGTTGTTCCCTTTTATTGGATAATTATATAAAAGTGATTACTAATAATCACATCACAGAGTCAATACTAGACATTAGAGTGTCTTGAAATGTCGTCCACAAAGAACTTAGTTCATTACTCTTCCTCTTTTGTTTTGTTTTGGGATTTTTTGTTTGTTTGCTTTTTGAGATGGGGTTTCTCTGTATAACAGCCCTGGCTGTGCTGGAACTCACGTTGCAAATCAGCCTGGCCATGAACTCTCTGAGATCTGCCTGGATGGCCTTGAACTCACTGAGATCTGTCTTCCTCTGCCTCCCATGATCTGGGCTTAAAGTCGTGTACCACAAACACCAAGCTAGTTCATTACTTTTCAATTTAGCCTTAAAAAAATTCTTTTGACAAAGACAGAAAACATCTACAGTCTTTGCCAAAGTATCACATGGATGGTTTCTAGCCAAGTTACTCATATTCTTCCACCTCGGAAATCGTTTTAGCTGGGCCTCCAGTCTGTTGCTCTCAGCACTATCTTCTGAGCTCTTACTAGGACGGTTCATTAAACTACAACTACTGTGTTCAAATGCTTCTTAGTGCAAAATGCCAAGGCCTTCCACATTCTTCCAAGCTCCATGATGGTCAGGTCTATTGCAGCAGTAGTGCACCTCCTGGTACCAACATCTGATGGAGGAGGGTCAT
>NW_004949111.1:1705225-1713619 GCF_000317375.1 Microtus ochrogaster
CTGGAACTAGCTCTTGTAGACCAGGCTGGTCTCGAACTCACAGAGATCCACCTGCCTCTGCCTCCCAAGTGCTGGGATTAAAGGCATGCGCCACCACTGCCCGGTCACAGAGAAATACTTTGTGGTCTCTCCTGAGAGTATAAGTTGAAATAAACCTTTTTCTCCATAAATTATTTATTATCATGGGATATTATTAGAGAAACAAAAAATACTGCTATACTATCTATCATTAAATTCCCCAACATTTTGTATTTTTACTTGTGATAATGTTGAATGAATATGATGTCCTACAAAGAGTTTCATTACTGTACAAAATTGCTGTTTCCCATATGTTTTCTATTTGTGAGAAATATATTTTTCATATTTTATTTTGATTTGTTTCTTTCTTACTAATTTCTTCATCAAAACATTAATAACATTTAAGTTATATTTTATATATATATATCACTTGGTTACATTCCTAGTCCTAGTAGCAGGCTGACAATAGAGTACAGCAATCTAATTTTTAAGTATTCCTCTGTAATTATAATGTAGGAGTTACAAAAGCTCAAAGGAAAATTTTATGCAACAGTGTTTCAAATTTCAATGAATAACAAAGATAACAACGAAGGGAAGTGTTCTAAGCTGTGGGAGGTCAAATAAAAAGAGTATCAGCTAACCTGGTGGTAAGAATATATTTGCCAATTTTAGTAAAATCAAAAATTCATTGTACAATACCCACAAACATTTGAAGGAATTTGGGAAGGCACCCATGTAAGAGTGGGCATTTAAAAAAATCTCTGTGGATATGTGAAATTATGTTTTCACAGGAATCCAATTAATACAATTAGAAAATGTAGCTTTTCTCCTAGATTAACCGTATGTATAGTATTTGAGTGAAGTAAAGAAACAAGTTGAACTCACTTCTCTCATGATTTAAATATCTCTAGTTCTACATCCATTCTATAAACACTAGTTTTACTCATAAAATACATATAATATAAATAAGTTTAATAATTTTGGTAAAATGGCCCTAATAGCTGATCTGTAGACACATTAAGATGCTACTGTGAGTTTTCCTGCCTAAGGGGCCAGCCTCCATTAATGCAGGACTCAAAGAGAATCCACAGACTGAGTGCATACTGTAAGATTCATCTTCATATTTCCAGAAAATTCTCTCATAGTTACTTTCTATGAACTATTGACTGAAATTATTTAAGGACAGAGCAGCTTCTTCTCCATAGTGAGATAAAAGGCTTAATTATATAGCCATGGGAGAAGAACAACTTAGTGAGGACTCAAGAAAAGCTATGAAGTGACAACCCCTTCATTATTTTTTGCATAAAAATAATTACTATTAAAATATGCTCTTCAAATAATGAAACTGAGCACATAAAGATAAATTTAATGTTACCACAAAGAGTTACAAATTTTCTTTAGATATTTCACAATGAAGGCCTTCTTTAATATTTCAGATGGCATACAAAGAAAATATAAATTTGATAATCAAAAGATTATTTAATGTCACATTTGCAAAGAATTATGAGCATAAATTTAATAACCATTAGATTACACATCAATAAATCTTTTTATTTATTCACATTTTATAAATGCAATTAATATTTTCCTTTTTGTACCTGTAAATGAGAAGTTTCATTTTTATCCTTTTTATGGTAAAATATTAGATTAATTTTATAGTATGTTATGATGAAAGTTAATTTTCTTTCTTTTCCTTAATGCAGAATTAAAATTTAAAATGACATCATTTGAAAGGGGTCTCATTAATCAGTGAGTGTAATACGGCATGCTTTTAGCTTTATAGAGTAAACCATTAATTTGAAGGAAAATTTTGTTTATTTCCCACATTACCTAGTGAAATGAGGGAGATAAAGGACAATTAATGTCAGAAAGTAGGGTATTGATTTGATATGCTGTAACTATAGCAATTTTTCTAAGTAACTCATTACTAAATAAATTTAATAAAATATCTGAAAGCCTCTTTCCAGGGACTTACAAAAATTACACTGAAGGAAAAGTTTTGAATGTCCTTCTGAAATATGAACAGTTATATAACCTAAAATTATAAAATTATCTTTTTCCTCTGCCATATGTATATCATACTAATTTTCTAGTATGTTCTTGGAAAAAGAATGCTGTTGTTGAAACAAATGTTACCTTCTTCATCAACCATTTGATTCTGTATTTATATTTATAATATACCTAATTTAGACATTATAAACATAGTGATATATCAAAATATAATAGCAGCCTCAAATTATTCAAAATTTCTTCTCTTAAAAATATTTTAAAAATATAAAAATTAGAGATTATTTTTAAGTCCTTTTATACATTGTTTCTTTCTTTAACTACAAGATTATAGTTATAAATCAGGAATTCAGGAAGCTCCTCTTAATTAGTTTAACTGATGTGAACACTTAACTAAGCTAAAAGGCTGTTTCTCTACAACCAGGCATGCCAAATAATTATCAGATCAATTTAAGGCAAAAAAATAAGTGCAGAGTGAAAGCAGTTACCGACTGAAAAGAAAATGAGTCATATGTTATAATAGGATTAGAATTCTAATACTAAATAAAACCATACATGTGAATAGAATAATAGGTTTTAAACATTTTTTTTAAAAAAATGCTAAGCAGAACGTAAAAGACATGAAATTATTTTGTATGTCTTTATTGAAATAAGAACCTTTCCCATTATACTGAATGGCTCCAGAGTTGATGGTATTTCCTTCATTATTAACATCACAAGCTGTTAGCAATCATTTTGCTGTTTTATTATAAAGTGGTCCTTTAATGCTGTGCTACAAATTGTAGAGCTTGATAGAGAAAGACAAAAATGATTTTCTGGGGCTCTAGGCCACATTTTCTGAGATTAATCAAATTATATAATGTTTTTCATGAACAAGATAGTCAATTTGTGTAGCATTAGTTCTTTTATCAAGTAATCAAAGTGAGATGGACTGAAATGCTAACTCTCCTCTATGATTCTCTTGTAATCAAAATGCATACTTGCATGTGAGACCTGACCAATGTTAAAGCAATCTACATCAATAATACACAAATAATCTAACTATTATATGGAGTCTTAATAACATGGAGATCAAAGTATGGAATAAAGGTTAATATTTTGTATCATAGGTTTGGTACTTAGTTACTTAGATGCACTAAATTTTGTGACTTTCAAGGGCTTCTTTATAGAGGAAACTATTAAAGATAGCTATGTATTCCCTATGTCCACCATGCATATATTCTCTTATCCTTATTTCAGTGTATGAGAGTGCTAAACAAAATACTACTGTGTCATTTTAGCCTTACAGAAAGAGTGTTAATTTCCTGCTACTAGAAAAGGTTTTACATGGGTTTTCACAGTTATGCATCTCTCTCTCTCTCTCTCTCTCTCTCTCTCTCTCTCTCTCTCTCTCTCTCTCTTTCTCTCCCATTATCCCATTATAACCAAAACAGCACACCTGATATCGTTGATTTCTATTTATCTATTAGAATTATTTGCCACTCTTTAATAGTCAATTTTTTAAGTTCAAAAAACCTACATATGACATACAACATATGAAACAAATAGAATACTTAAAAATAAAAATTATGAATTCACTGCAATAAATTCATGTACAAAGTTCATAATGATAGCATAAATATGTTAAATAAAGGAAACATAGGGAAGTATGGTGGTGGACACCTTTTATCCCAGCAATTGTGAGGCATAAACAAGTAGCTCTCAGTGAGTTTGAGATAAGACTAGTTTGCATAGCCTGAGTTCCCTGCCAGCAAGAGCCACACAGTGAGACTATCTCAAAACATAAATTAAAACAATGAAAAAAAATGAATGATAAAACTGACTGTATGAAAAATTGAAGTGATATTTAACTGTCAATAAATGGACTATGACAGTGGCAATAATAAAATATTGACACAATTTTAAAACAATGAATTAAAATATGAATGTATAGCAAAATATCAAAATTGATAAGTAATGTAGGAAAGGAACAGCATTGACATAACACTTATTTTATGAATGAAACTGCATTAAAGCAGCACCATTCAGTTTATTATATGGAATTGATTGACATATAAAATATTAAAAAAAGGTGCAGAGTTTTAGATAAAGTTTCAAGCACACTTGTAAAAAGGCTACAAACTAATTTTAAATGCTCTACACTGATAGAATTGTCTTCAATTACTCCAAACTATCATAAATTGTTAGTTTTCCAGATTAAAGTACAAACTTTATTCCTTAAATGTTATTTTTCTGGTAAGTAAATCATGAAGACAAAAAAGGAAGTTAAGTAAACCATAACATTGTACATTAGAAAAAATCTAGGGGAAAATAGTCATTAAAATTTAGATAAATCCTTTTTGGATACCATAAGTTTTATATTTTAAAAGACAAAATTATCTTTTCAATTACAAAAATCATATACTCAATATGCTCAACATTATTTTTTACTCATACCATTTTTGTACTTAATACCAAAGCACTTTGCACTTATAATAGGAGATAAAATTACCTGGAATTCTATCAATGACAAAAGGAAAATTTAATGCAGTTTCAAAAATTTTTCTCAGTTAATAAAATTACATGTAAATTACTATAATGTCACACATAGGCTGATGTGTTTAAACAGCTGATCCACAGTTAATACCGCTGTTTTCACAGGTCTAGGATTATTGAAGGAAGTATGTTACTGGAAGACGCTTTTGAGGTTTCAAATCCTCATGATATTTTCAGTGTGTGTTCTCTCTCTCTGCCTTGAGTATTTTGTTTGGGTTGTAATCTCTCAGCATCTTGCTTCAGTAGCCATGCCTGATGCTTGCTGCCATACTTTACAACCAACATAGATTCTTATCCCTCTGAAACTGTAAGCCATATAAACCCTTCTTTCTATGAGTTGTCTTACTCATGGTGTTTCTTCATAACAGAAAAAGTAAGTGTTGCACTCATCATGATGTTGCATTGTAAATATAAGTAGTTGGCTTAAGAGTATTAGTGAATAAAGTATATACTGAAGCTGAATACACAGAAGAACTTATTTGTTCCTAATCTTACATGGAATGACACAATTTGAAAGAGAGGGAACAATAGCAATTCGGTTGTGTATCACTGTTAGGAAAAATCCAAATTTTAAATTAGCAAACAGAGTAACTGCACACATTCTTCTGAGAAATATTGACATGAGAAACTGATCAGTCTGTTAGTTATTGGTATTTAGTAACTACCAATGAAATAAGAACAGATGACATTTTATGATTCTAAGGGTCCAAATCATCTACAGTTCTTTTATCTGGCACAAACCCTGAAGTAGTTGTAGCTCCATGCAGAAAACTGCAGAATTAGATGAGGCAAGGAAGGAATCCCCTTGGGGGAAAAGCCACCAGGACAAGGAACTGAAGAAGGAAGAGTTCAGGCAAAAGGGTCAAAAATACTGTTTGATCAAGCTCTGCTTTCAATTCTATTTCTAGTATCTAACTAGATATTGGTATTGGTATTAGTATTGGTATATCCCATTAGAAGCTCTACTCAGCACCTCCTCCTTCCTCTCCAAACCTTTTTTCCTCAGAAAGCCTGCCAAGTGGCACCTCCCCTTGCCAGCTGCTCAAGACCAGGCCTACATCGTATTTAAGCTCCAGTTAATACACCTGCCATGTGATTTCTCTTCTTTCTTCCTCTGAGATCACCCAGGAGTGCTTTGTTCAGATTAAACCTATTCCTTTCCTTTCAATTAGTATAAATGTGGCTTACTGTTTTGGTGGAGAAACCCACAGCTGGGGATTGAAAAATACTCATCAAACAGCAGTGAGAAACATAAAAATTGTTCATCCATGAAGTAAACCCAGAGTCGATAAAGTGAGTTCCAGGACAGGCTCCAAAGCTACAGAGAAACTCTGTCTCAAACAAACAAACAACAACAAAAAATAATTGTGTGTTTAATTTATTTGAGAGCTAGATGGTTGGTACCCTAAAAGACTCCAAAAACTTTAATAACATCATAATACTACAAAGACTGCTTCCCAGAAAGATAAGACTATTATTTAAATAAAAAAGTGCATTACAAACAACTTCCAAAACTCTTAGAAATGACATAGAGAAGCCGGGCGGTGGTGGCACACGCCTTTAATCCCAGCACTTGGGAGGCAGAGGCAGGCGGATCTCTGTGAGTTCGAGACCAGCCTGGTCTACAGAGCTAGTTCCAGGACAGGCTCCAAAGCCACAGAGAAACCCTGTCTCGAAAAAAAAAAAAAACAAAACAAAAAAAAGAAATGACATAGACATCTGAATCTGATTGCCTGAACAGTCATTCAAAGTCCCTTCAGTAGGCTGAAGAGGGATGCTACAACATTGCAAAAGGACTTTCAAGGCAATCAGATTTTTAAAGTTAAGGCATTCTTAAAATATCTATTATAATTTACCTTTCCAGTCACTCTTTCAATTTCAAGTCTCTCAACAGATGTCCTTTGCTTTTTGGCAATCAAAAGATTCAAAATCAACACAATAACATACAGGATCCAGACTCCCTGTGTATTTCCCATCTTGAGTGGCTTTTTCTTTTACAGTCTCTTTAAAGACTTCATCTTATTTTTATCGTTTCAATTTTTCTATGACTATACCACTTTTCCCTTTCTTAAGCCTATGCACATACTTAAATACACTGGAACCTATTTAGAGGTTATTCTATCGGGAACTTTTTTGTTTCAAGACAGGGTTCTCTGTGTATCAGCCCTGGCTGGACTGAAGCTCACTTTGTAGACTAGGTGGGCTTCGAACTGTCAGAGAACTGCCTGCTTCTGCCTCCCACATGCTGGGATGAAAGGCATGCAACACTAACCATTTTCTACTGCATATCTTTAGTTTTATTTTCTGAAAGCAGGAGCAAACTTTAGACTGATATGCAACACCTGGATATTTCTTAGCTGAATCTACCTGCCTATTGGTTTGTGAAAGTCAAGTGTAAAGCTCCGGTCCAGGTTGGAGGTTTGTCTCCCCAGAAACTACATTTAACCTTCACAGACTTCTAGAATGTGGGAAAGCATTTTTACTTTTTCTTTATTCCTACTTGAAATAATGGGTGTTCAAGAGCTCATTAACTTTCAGAAACAGATGTGGGATTTCCCCCTGTATGCTGTGATTACCATTAATGAATAAAGAAACTGCTTTGGACTTATAGCACCACAGAACTTAGGTAGGTGGGGATGACAAAACTGAATGGTGGGAGAAAGAAGGGCAGAGTCAGGAACACACCATAGAGCCATCATCGGAGACAGACGTGCTGAAACTTTGCTAGTGGTCCACGACCTCAAGGTGATACACAGATTGATGAATTAGGTTAAGCCAAGATAAAAATCACTGATGACAACTTATGCTGGAGAGGTTGTGGGACAAAGGGAACACTTCTGCATTGCTGGTGGGAATGCAAGCTGGTACAGCCCTTTTGGAAGTCAGTGTGGTGATTTCTTAGAAAATTAGGAAACAACGTTCCTCAAGACCCAGTAATGCCAATTTTGGGTATATATCCAAAGGATGCTCAGTCATGTCACAAGGACACATGCTCAACTATGTTCATAGCAGCATTGTTTGTCATAGCCAGAAACTGGAAGCAACCTAAATGCTTCTTGACTGAAGAATGGATAAGGAAAATGTGGTACATTTACACAATGGATTACTACATAACAACATATTGAATTTTGCAGGATAATGGATGGAGCTAGAAAACATCACTTTGAGTGAGGTAACCCAGACACAGAAAGACAAATATCACATGTACTCATTGATAAGTGTTTTTTAAACATAAAGCAAAGAAAACCAGCCTACAAATCACAATCCCAGAGAACTTAGGCAACAATGAAGACCCTAAGAGAGACATACATAAATCTAATCTACATGGGAAGTGGAAAAAGACAAGATCCCCTGGGTAAATTGGGAGGATGGAGACCTTGAGGGAGGCTTGAAGGGGAGGGGAGAGGCAGGGAGGGGAGCAGAGAAAAATGTAGAGCACAATAAAAATCAGTAAAATAAAAAGGAAAATAAATAGAAATTGGTTAAATTAATGTAAGAGATAGCCAATAAGAAGCTAGAGCTAATGGGCCAGGCAGGGATTTAATTAATATAGTATCTGTGTAATTATTTTAGTTCTTGGTGGCCAGGATGAACAAGTAGCCTCCTCCAACAAGAAACTGTCTAACTGTCTGGCTGAAATTTTTAAAGAAGCTGTATCTCCTTTTTTTCCCCAATCTTTCTTAGGTTCTAGATGGAAATATGAGTGTCACATTAGTACACCATATTGTATTACTATGATATTATTAAGCTCTTTGGACTTTTTTTTGTTTTGTTTTGTTTTGTTTTGTTTTGTTTTTCGAGACAGGGTTTCTCTGTGGCTTTGGAGCCTGTCCT